>NC_051439.1:9900687-9951307 GCF_001649575.2 Kryptolebias marmoratus
ATCAGGTGGAATGGAACCCAACAGATCAGAAACGCCAGCAGGACTGCCAGAATCAGAGTGGTTGCCTTTTGATCTGTTTTCTTTGCATTTACTCCATGTACTAACCTGTTTTTAAGAGCTTTAATAATTTTTATAGTGCAGAAGGAAATAATGAAAACAGGAATGATGAACCCAAACACAGAGTTCACAGATGAAACTGTCATCTTTGTAGTAAAGCTTAAATTACTGATAGAACAAAGGGTTCTATTATTATGTTGTAATAATTCCCTGTAGATAAGAGCTGGAAGAGTAAAGAGGAAACCCAGAATCCAAACCAGCAAACAACCCAGTTTGGCAAAGATTGACCTGCGTATTCTTTTGTAGGACAGAGGGTGAACCAGAGCCAAAAAACGATCTATGCTGACCAGAACCAGGAAGTAGATGCTGCAAAAGGAATTCATTATAATACTCATATAGGAAACTTTGCACATGGCTTGACCAAAAGTCCAGTTGTGACGGTTGGACAGACTGACTGCGTGAAAAGGCAAAAAGGAAACCAGAAGAAGGTCAGCAGCAGCCAAGTTGCTCAGGTAGATCTCAGGTGTGGAGCAGGACTTCTTGTGGAGGCAGAAAACCATCAGGACGAAGACATTGAGGACAATTCCCAGCACAGAGATAACCAGGATGTAGACTGGAATGACAGTATAAGTCCAGTCCTCATTGTCAAGAATACATCTGCTGTCACTTGTGTGGTCTAGATCCTGGTCTTCAGCCCAAATTGTGGTGTTGGTAGGGGCGCTGAAAAAAAAAATATAGTGGACAAAACGTCACGCCAACTAAGTAAAGCTAAAAAGAAAAACTTTCTTAAATGTTCACATGGAATACTGAGTCTTAGTAACTATGATATTTATTGTGAAATATTATTGAAAAAATACTGTGTATGTTTATTCTGCTAAAAGATGATCAAGACCAAAAGAAAAACAAGAAGAACAAAAAGGAACATGGATGTAAATTTTATTTGTGAACAAGCCTGTGCTTAACTATTTAAAATTAAAGTGTTTTATAGTTTCAGGTCATCCTTACTATTGTTGTTTCTTTAGGGCTGAAATACTGTTTTCTATTGACTAGACTGGTCATTTGTAAATGGGCCATATTTCTTTTATATTACCTAACATTGGCAGAAATTTAAATTATGCATGTGTATTTTCTAATTGCATGTTAAACCTTCAGGGTTAAAGCTCATCTTCTTACAGTGAAAATGCTTATATTCTGACATGATGAAACAAACAACACAAACAAGAAGAAGAAGAAAAAAGTTTCCTCCTAATTTATTTGCTCTGAAACCTTTTTTTTTTTGCAGCAGTTCCAATTAATATGATATTGAGCTTGGCACGAGTCATGGTTTCAGCAAAATGTTAAACGTTGTTCAGGAAAAACTAACTAAATAAATAAATAAATCGTCATTCCTTCTGCACCCCAGTATACCTGTTTACATGCTGGATAGATGAGTGTCTGCATGTGATCACCAACTAGTGGCCTGGTATGGATACTACAGCTGGTTGATGTGTTTGCAACGAAATGCTAAAGGAGGATGGCGCTGGGCTGTGTTTCTCCAGATTGAGAAGTGACACGGTGGACAAGACTAGGATTTTTATAATGTAGAATTAAATATGCTACCTTTGCGTTGTAAATTTAAATTTTGCTACCCTAGATTGATTTTAAAAACTTGTGCGTTAATAGATCTTTAAAGGAGTGTAGGAAGATATTTCTGAACTTAAAAGACCAATGATAACTTCCCAGCAGACCATGTATATCAGGATTACAGTTTTTATTCTTCTAAGACCCTTAGCAGCCCTCATACCTCAGGCTAGAAAGGTCCACTTTTCCTTACAAAAAGCCCCAACAAAAACACTCGCAATCCTGCCTACATTCATGTTATGAGCAATGAGGGTAAAGCAAAGTAATAAGCATTAGAGTTTATATATACCTTGTAATTGATAAAGTCATGTCTCCTGATGAAAACAAGGAAAAGCAACAGTCTTCCAGTACTTGCTGCTTCTGTCCGTCTGACTGAGAGGGAGTTTCTTTAGAGGAAAGCAGGCTGATGTTAGATGTCTTTATATATCAAATGACTCCCTCTATTCCCACCCCTTTTGTCATACTTTTTCTCCTCCTTCTGCTTGCCACAAAGAGTCCTAACATAATTTTTAAAACTCTTAGTCTTCCTGTTGTCAAATTCTACCACATTTTATGCTATTGTGACTGTTAGTATTGTGACAGTGAGACTGGTGTCGTGCATTGCTCCCATTTTTAAGCAACCAGGACAGATTGTCCCATTTCTTATTGTTCAGAAAAGAAAAAAATGCATTTCTTGTTGTTCACTGCTGGGTTAGTGAAAGAACACATCTGCTCAACAGACTGCACTTACCTCATCGTTTTATTTGAGTCAGATGTTCTGAAAGTTCACAGAACTTTGATGTGGGGCCGGATTGTGAAATAACTCTTGTAAGAATTTGTTGATTATGTATCTTGAAAGTATTAGATTAAATGTTGTGTGTTGAAATATGTATCGTATCACAGAGCAGAAATGCACAACAGTCAATACATATAAATATGCTTATTTAAACTTCATAATCTGGCTACAAGTCAGACAAGGTGTGAAGTTGCTTTAAGTGTGTGAACTTCATATGTAATTACGCAACAGAAGCCTGCAGCCTAATATTCATGCTACATGTTTTTACAGGCAGATGAGAGAGTCAAAACCTCTGTCTTGCTTGTGGGTGTTGAATATCCAGACTACATAGACTGGATCTGACAGCTATAAGCACAGATTATTAACAACAGCTCAGTAATCATTTAGCTGCATGTCACATGCAAACATGTGGAGTTTGCATTTAGCTGCTCCACAAAGAACACATAATCTTCCTGTCATCTGCTTTAAAGTTTTAAAATCACTTTTCCTGGTCTGAGAAAAAACAAAACAAAACTAGAAAATGCCTTGACAAAGACTTTGTTACCATATTACAATTGAAAAATTATGAAATAATTCCGCTTCCTTTGCGCACGTTTCCACAAACCCAAAAATATGGCTCTAATATAGACAGTTTAAATCGTTTAGAAAGTTTAATACATCTTCACATGGATCAGAAGTAAGCCAGCCAAATGGTACAGACTGTTTCGTTCTACAATAAGTCTAAAGTTGAAAAGATACATCTTCCAAACTACAGAATTGATAGCATTTTATTACAAGTTACAGCCATTAAAAATGTATTACACAGTGTTACAGGAGATGTTGCTGAAGGCATGTAAATTATATATATATATGTTTCCTCAACATGCATAGAAAAGCTAAGGTTAGTATTCTACCATATAGAAACAACAATATTATAATGAAAACTGCCTCATTTTGTGTTGCCATGACATCTGTGACTGGCATTTTTCACCAAATGAGGCTTAACATTTAATAAAACATTTACAACATTTGCATTTATAAAATTTGTGTTACACGTTTGAAACGAATGAAAACAATTGTAACAAATGATGTTTGATTTTGATGCCTTTCGCCTCAGCTTTCCTCCGGGTGGAATCCTAAAAACACAAATAATAATGTCAGTGAATGAAGGAGCGGGCTGCCATCTTCTTCCCCAAACTCTGTCTGAGGATGGAGGGGGAGAGGGGGCACTTTCGGCGTCCTGGTGAAACAGTATCTGGTTGGTTCCGCTTTTTTTTTTTTCATTTTAATTTAACACAGCATTTCGGTCAGTTTTAGTCTCAAAAATAAAATATTGAAATTGTGTTTTCCCCTTGCTAGAAGCAATAAAATCATGTAGTGAGTCATACTCTTTTAGGCAGATTTTCTTGTCAGGGAATAAACAAGCAGTGATTAAAGACTTCGACTCTAGGGTGTATCACACATGCATAATATCATTTACATCAGTTTTACAGAGCACAAAACATGCTGAACATTTGTGAACAACATTGAAATCTTATTTATCTAGATAAAACATTAAAATGTAAAACATCTGTGTGAAAGAAGTGCATGTGTATATGTACATTAGTGACAATTTCCTCCTGTTTTTGTTGTTGTTATCTTTGTTGTGTGTCATTTTCAACATCAGTAAGCAGGTTACCACAAAAAAAGAATCAACTTTAAAATATGTTGTCAAAAATGTGTTGCTACGACATTTGCAAGAAGGCTTTCATTTGGTTTGTTTTTTTTTCCAATTCTTCAACTGCAGTTGAATATAAAATCAGTTTTAAATTAAAATCGCCTTTGGGGTTTATTTCTCTTTTTAAACATGTCAAAATATTGCAACACTTGAACATGTTCAGTCAAAAATGTATCATCAAACATAGGTGACGCTGGGCTTAAATTTGCCTTTCAGCTGTTTCAATCCTTTATGAAATCATAAAGTTGTTTCTTTTTTTATCAGCTTGAAGTGTCTCTGAACTTTTTGTTGAAATTTTTTTCCTACAATGACATGGAGAATGGGGTTCAGGACGCTGTTGAAGACAGCTAAGTAGGAGAAGATCTGCAGGCAGATGTGAATGATGTAGCGAACCTTACATTCAGTCAAAATACCAACTTCAAGGAGTACATATGGTATCCTGAGCAGATGGTATGGAACCCAACAGATCAGGAATGCCACAAGGACTGCAAGAACCATAATGGTTGCTTTATGATTTGTTCTCTCAGCATTAAGGCTGTTCATTACTCGGCTTCTCAGAGTTTTGATAATATTGACAGTGCAGAAGGAAATAATAGAAATAGGGATGATCAAGCTAAACACAAAGATTATAGAATTAAATGTCAGATTTAAAGTACTGCTTGGATAATTAACAAAGCACACAGTGACATTTTTAATACTATTGTCAGACTTTGTGTCCCAGTAGATGAATGTGGGAACGCTCAGGATGAAGCCCAGAGTCCACACCAGTAAACATCCCAGTTTGGCAAAAAGTGTCTCACGCATTCTCCGAAGGGACAGTGGGTGCACCAGAGCTAAATAGCGATCTATGGAAACCATAGCCAGGAAGTAGATGCTGCAATTAGAGTTCATTATAAGGCTCTCATTAAAGACTTTGCACATGAACAAACCAAAGGTCCAATTGAACCTTTTGAAAACATAAACGGCCCAGAGGGGCAAAGAACACATCAGAGCAAGGTCAGCAGCTGCCAGGTTGCTCAAGTAGATCTCCGGTACAGTCCAGGGCTTCTTGTTAAAGCAGAAAATCATCAGGACAAATACATTAAAGACAATTCCAAGGACAGACGTCAGCAGGATGTACACTGGAACTAAAGTGATCGTCCAGTTATCAAAGTGAAAACGGCAGTAACTGTCATATGTATTGTTTTCATCTCCACCCAAAAAGATCAATCCAGCAGGGGTGCTGCAAAGAAAAAGATATTACCATATTACTAATATATTACTAATAAAATATATTACTTTTTTACTACATTTTTTTATACTTTTAATGATGACACCATCTGGGGCTTAACATGGTGAGCAAAATACAGTCTAGAGCCTGACTGATGAAAGCAACAAGAAAAATCTTTAAGATAAGCTTAGCACATCTTGAAAATGTGTTTGTTAAGACTGTTCTTATGATTTTTTACAAACATTTTACTAAATCTGCTTATTTTAACTGGCAGTATGTTTATAATGAACAATGAGAGGCATAGATAAGTTGCTGGTGTCACTTATCTATATTTTGAATATGAAATGCAAAATCAAAATCCAATAGAGCGTCCATTATACATACCTTGTGACACGTAAAAGAGCCATTCATCCAGTTGACAAGAAAAAAAAAGTCAAAAGACAGTGCTACACACTTTTATGTTTTGCTGTGCTCGTGCCCTCCTTTCCTAAAAGCGGGACATCTCCTTCTGAGAAAATGCTGTTGATGTCATGAGGAAATGTTACTGATAACAAGTGTTTATGTCCAGCAACCATAAACAAAACATTCTCTCTCTTCTGCACTTTTATGTAACTACATCTTTGAATTCATAAATACCTACCTGAATCAATAGCTGACTTTTGCAAGTGTACCTTCAAGGAGAATTAAGTTGTGTTTTACAGAAATGAGGCCTTTTTATATAAATACACTGTTTTTCTCTGTTTTAAGGCACTAAATACAAGTTATTTGAGAGAAATTCTGTCAAGGATACAGATCATTTTATACTTCATATCAGAATATAACCAGTTTCACCCTATTTTACATGGCAGCAGAAAGGTAGAACTGAGACCTTGTTGGAAACTTCCTCTGTTATTGTTTGCTTATCTAAAGTCAGGTCATGGAGGCAACAGATCCAGGAAGGAAACCCGGACTTCCCTCTTCCTAGAGATCGCTATAGATTTGAAACACACTCCCTGGTCCCTCTTGGGGAGAGGCTAACTATCCCAGTCTTTCACTCCAAAGTCACAAGAACGGCGTCAGAACTTTAAGACCCTTTAATTATTTAGGGTGAACCGGGTCCTCTCCTGCTGTCTTGCCGCAGGAGAGTTTTGAACTACATCCATGTGCTCCATCAAAGTACGAAACTCTCCTTCTCTTCGGTTCTCAGACCACCAAGTCAGCAGTGAACATGGTGGCTGTATAAAAGAGATCCCCAAAGTGCTCTATCTACTGTCTGACAAAGTCTCTCACAGTTCCTTACTCAAACCAAGCATAATCCGAGACGAGCCCTGATCTTGTTTTCTGAGTCACTGAATGGTTTGTCAGAACCTTAAGGCCAACTGAAAAGGCATCACTAACATTCTGTTCCTGGTTCCTGAAAGACACATCTGTGATGGAAATCTAGATCTTTGCCCATTTTAGTCCCAAGTTCTAATTGATTATCAGCAGATATCAAGTTGGAAGAGAAAAATTGTGTCTATGTCTGAATTGTCACGTTGAAAGAGGATACTTCAGAGTGATGCAATGTAGGACTTGTCAGCATGCCAACACTTCAGAAGGAGCAACTTTTCAGGTTTATATTTTACAACAGCAAGTTTAGATTCCAGTTCAAATAAACGACATTACTTTCTGCATTTGTAATGAGTTGTTCTGAGTTTGTTTTTATCCTTACAAGACTACCTCCTTCCAATCCATGCTTTCTCTTGTCATTCTTACTTTCCAAATTCTTTGCTATATAATTCAGAGCACAAATAAAAAAACAAAACCTTTTGAGCCTTTGTAGAACTTGTTAGTATAAAACAGGCCAACTCACAACAGTTGAAAGTCAGCTCTAAAGAATCTTGATTTAATCTGGTTTAAATGCTTACTCTCAAAATGGTTCGTTATATAAATTTACTGGCAGGCCAGACATTTCCCAGGAACAGATTCTTCCGTGACATGTGTTAAAAATCAGTCTGGGCATGTTTCTTTTGCAGGCTTGGATGAAAACAATTCCACAGTCACACTGGGTTGTCAAATTGTTGCTTAATTTAAGGGCACACCAAATGGCACTTTTTTTTTTTTTGAGCATCATTCTTTATGTTTATTTAATGCACCAGTGCTGAAATGCACTTGTTTATATAGACAATAATATGTAACTAAAGTGCACTGTGAGCAACACTATATCTAGATTAGAAGATGCTTCACAGCCGCCAACCAATTCCCTGCAAGATTAAATAATTTTACCACAAAAGGTTGATCAGTTTAAGGTTGTGAGGTAATATTACTTAGCTTTCCTGTCAGTTGCTTGATGTCATTTAAAATGAAATAAAAACAAAAAAATAGAGCAGTAGTTTAATTATGCAGTTTAATGAATTGCATTTTGAATGCATTCGGTTTGGTTACCATAAAAATCAATGCAGAACTTAAAAAATTTCCTCAAGAAAGAACAACAAGTTTATTTGGTGCCTTGTGAAATGAGGCAGAGTCTGTTTACCATTTAGGATTTGGCGAGGTGCCATTCTGACATGTGAATTCCTATCTGTGAAAGGTCTCTTAAACACATGGAGAACAAAGATGTTTATCATAGTGGGTTTTTTTTTTAGCTAACAGGAGATGACAGCAGGACAGGTTTACAGCTTTGTACAAATCTGACATGCAGTCTTCTAACACTAATCGGATCAAAACAATTTATAAAAGTTCATAAGTACTGATTTGCATGTAGCAAAATAAAATAACTAGGCTTTTGTACTTATGCCAAGCGATCTGTTATGTAAAATTTATTAGAGTCACAGTAACAGAAGTTTCCGTTTCCCGCTCTTAGTGTTTAGGTTGGAAAATGGTAGCTCCTGTTATTTGTCTCACATTTCCTGTCAATTTGTACAAGGTATACACAGGATGTTATTGCAAAAAGTCACATAAGATAACATTGCCACAACCTTAATTCAGTCTGTTGATCATGATTTACTTAGAACATGTGCATAAACATGAACAGTATTAGTATAGATTGTACAATAGAATAGGATAGGTAATTTATCAGTTCCCCCACACGAATTTCCTGCAAAGTACCAATCCTATCCTATAATCTTACAATTATCTTTGCACAAAAAAGAAAAAGAAAAGCTGGTTACTCTGGTTTCCTCCCATGGACCAAAAACATACATGTTTGGTTAATTGGTAGCTTTAAATTGTCCTTAGTTGCGAATGGTCGTTTGCTTCAATATGGACTTGTGACTTGTGCAAGGTGTCCCCTTGTCTTAGCAGTTATCATAAAATAACACCAAAATACCAATTAGTGACTTGCATGCACATTATACAGCGTCATCCTCAGATTCAACACTTCTTGAAAGTTTTGTGGTTAACGAGGGGTTGTTAAGGGTCAGGTTTCCTTTGTGAGTCCACTGCCAGAACAGTTCTTTGACTTTTGTCTGAAAGCTTTTTCCTACAATGACGTAGAGAATGGGGTTGAGAACGCTGTTGAAGTAGGCCAAGTAGGTGAAGATTTGCTGGCAAATGTACAGGATTTTGTGCGAGTTACATACAGTCAGAATTCCAGCATCACGGAGCAAATACAGGGTCTTAATCAGGTGGTATGGAACCCAACAGATCAGGAACGCCAGCAGGACTGCCAGAGCTAAAGTGGTTGCCTTGTGGTTTGTTTTGTCAATATTTTCTCTTTTCATTGTCAAGCCACTCAAAATTTGGATAATTTTGACAGTGCAGAAAATAATAATGGAAATAGGAATGATGAACCCAAACACGAGGATCCACGCATCACTTGTGAGATTTATAGTGGTGTTTGGATAATTAACAAAACAACTGGTCCTATCATTATGAGGAGGAGTCAGTTCTCTGTAAATAAGAGCTGGAAGACTAAAGAGGAAGCCCAGAATCCAAACCAGCAAACAACCCAGTTTGGCAAAAACTGGCCTACGTATTCTTTCATAGGACATTGGGTGTGCCAGAGCCAAATAACGATCTATGCTAACCAGAACCAGGAAGTAGATGCTGCAGTAGGCATTCATTAAAATGCTTGCACTGACAATTTTGCACATGGCTTGACCAAAAGTCCAGTTGTAACGGTTGGCCACATAGACCGACCAAAAGGGCAAAAAGGAAACCAGAAGAAGGTCAGCAGCAGCCAAGTTGCTCAGGTAGATCTCAGGTGTGGTGCAGGCCTTCTTGTGGAGGCAGAAAACCATCAGGACGAAGACATTGAGGACAATTCCCAGCACAGAGATAAGCAGGATGTAGACTGGAACGAAAGTGAAGGTCCAGTCATTTTGAGCAAGAAAACAGCTGCTGATTTTTGTTTGGTTCTGGTCTCCAACCCAAAAGGTGGTGCTGGCAGTGGGGCTGCAAAATACAGGATGCCAAATTAGACATTATTCAAACAACATACATCTAACGTTACGTAGAACGCTTCAATATTCACTGTGAAATATTGACTATAGTAAATGATGAATTGAAAAAAAAAAATTCCAACAAAAAAACAAAAAACAAGACTTCTTGTTTTGATATTTTAGAGCACATTGTGGTTCATTTCCTGTGCATTAAGATTCAGGAAAAACACGCACACACATATATAAAATCAGCACTGACTTTAAATCTGAAGTGAATTTTCTTACTGCATGCTCAACAACCTTATCTAACAATAGGCATGTTGAAACAGCCTACAGTCAAAACTTTGACATGTTAAAACAAATCAGGAATAGAAAAAAATGAATTTAAAATGAGCTCTTCAACTGTATACTCTGAATACTTGTTGATAAAGAATAAAGTTAAAACACAGCCACATTCCTTAACTTTTATACATACCTTGTGGCTGAAAGAGCCATTTCTCCAGGAGCACAAAAAGAAACACTTCCAGTATCTGCTGCTCCTTTTCTCTGTTTAACTGTGACTGACTTTTTAACGGAAAGGTTAACAGAATCCAAACTGACTTAAGTACCCACCTCTTTCTTTGGCCTGCCCCTCCTCCTTTTTTCCCTCCCTTATTAAGTAACATTGTGTGGCTGTTGCATGCAGCAGAGAGTTGGAGTTTTAAAAATCCAGCTTTTTCTCTGTGTTTGGGCCTGTCATAAACATGCAATCACAGATTTTAGTTACTAAAAAAATCAATTGAAAAAAATCTGTTAATGATACAAATATAATCAAATGTTAAAATGGAATATGGTCAGCATTATTTTTTTTTTTTGCTCTGTGTTTAGATCGCAGGGACAGACAGTTTAAATCTCACTTATAGTGCTTCTTGTCATATATTTGCATATAAGAGCACAGTTTTTCACCATTTATGTGATATCAAGTGTCTACCCTAATATAATTTGACACAGGACAACACTGAAAAGCTTGTGACTAAGTTGCAACATTTTAATCTGCACAACATTTGCATGATATGTGCAAAAATTTGGCCCAAATGTTGTGCTGCATGTACCAATTCAGTGTGACTCCAAGTCTACCACTAGGTCCCAACAGTCTCAACAGAGTGAAATACAGACTTTACGGTCTTAGAGAAGAAGTATTCTGCCTCTTTGCTCAACATTTCTTTTATATCAGATTCATAAATTTACCAAGGTAGGTAATCCTGTCTCCCTTAGTGCTGGGCTTTCTCTTGTTTTTCTGGGACTGAACAGTCAGAAGTCTTTGGCCATACTAGGCAAAAGTCTCCTCTACAAACAAACAAACAAACAAAAAAAACGAAGTGGTTGATAGATTCCTTAACTAGATAACTCTTGTCGGATTTTATAATATGTGAATTATAATAATTATTATAATGATTTTATAATATGTGAATGTTCTTATACAGTGCACTGAGATGACTTGTTGTAAACTGGCACTATATATGTAAATAAACTGAATTGAAAGAAGGCCTCAGCAGACGAGCAGCGTCATCGCTGGACTCCTGAAACTTAAAGACAGAAAGCCGTGAGGAGAGATGTTTGCTTTTAATGTTGAACAAAAAAAACCCAAAGGTAAAACCAAGTGGCAGAAAATGTCTGCCTTATAACAGTGAAATATTTTTACATATTTTTAAGTGTTTTGCATGTATTTCCTATTTTAAAGCAACCCAAAAATGGAAAAAGGCCCATTTATATAATTTTCTAATCCTTTAATTTACCAATTTACTGTGGGGGTCAAACTGAGTCTTCATAGAGTTCTGAACACTCATTTAAAAGAAAATATAGATTTTCATACATTTTAATATTTTTCTCATTTAACATTCCTTCACAGTGACTCAAGAAAATCACAACCAGTTAACAGAAACATAAAAGGACATGGCAAACACAATTTGTGTGACAACTAAAAATAGATACAAATACCCTTACTTCAGAACTTACTGCAAAAAGAAGCTTAGTTTTCAAAAGTCTACATAACAAAACAGCTCACTGCTACTCAGCATCCATGCATCAAATAAAATGTCTCTCTTGTGCTAATTAACAACACATGCAGTGTATAAACCTCTGATGCTGAAATACATCTTTGATTAATGGGAGAAATTACATTTTCCCTCAGACCCTCACCTCCTAACACCAAGCTGGACAAATGTAAGGCTTATTTTCTAGATTTATTAATAATATTAATGGGTTTTTTTCAACTTCTAAGGAGCCCTCTGCAGAATCTGCCCAGAAAAATTCTGAAGAGTGTGAAAAAAAATCAGTTTGAGATCCTTGCTTTTTTTCCTGTTGTATTTTAGAAACTGTAATTATCTTTAGCAGCGTAGTGCTGGTCAGTATTTTAATTTGCCTAATTCACCCTGTGCTTAAGATGGTAGTGGAAACCCAACAAATCAGAGCTGAAAGAAACATTAGTGGGTCTTGGGTACAAAAATTTTAGAATAAAAAGGTTTTGGGTCACAAAGTCATGTTGCAGCTATATGGGATCCTAAAAGTAAAAAAGGGAAACACGAATTAAAATCTCCAGAAAGAATGGTTAATCTAAGCAACAAATAAAGACTGATATGATCCTGTGAGTGATTGTATTAAAAATCAGTCTATATTAATTATTAATAATCACTAAATGTTTTATTTCCCAAAACTACAAACCATTACAGATGGTTGGCACTTTCCGGATCTGTAGACTTATAGTACATGAATTTGTCTTGCTCATGCATTAAAAAAAACAAAAAAACAGAACAGAAATATGCATTAGCTAATCAAGTATTATCAGTTTTTAATATTGGTCTAAAAAACTGCAGCCAAATAAAATTTAAACAGATTCTTTTCACTCACATAACTGCTCATTTATTATTTTCTGATCATTTAAATTCTTTTAGGTCAGGCCTAATGAGGTTTACATGTTTAATATGTAGCTAAGTTACAAGTCAGGGATGGTGCAATGCTGCTTTAATTGTTAATAATGTTATACTTGGTTAAGCAACAAAGTCCTGACTAGTTTTCCTCGTCAATATCTTCTTCAGGCAGATGGGGGAGCCAAACTCTGCATCTCTCACTCATAGTTACTGAAAGTACTGGCTGTGAATGTAGGGTTCTAAAGGCTGAAAATGTGGGACTCCAATCTTTTTTTTAGCTTCAATTCAAGGGGAACTCAGCAAGGATCATTCACAACAAACTGATGGAGACTTTGGCTGCAGACCAAGAACCACATGTCTAAGGTGCTGCTGTTCTTCTGCAGCTCCACAAAAACAGAGCCTTGTTCCATTATTGCCCTCCCCTTTTTAAAAGAACCTGTTTCGTTTCTTTTTTGTTTGTTTGTTTTGGCCAGGGTAACTATCAGTCACCCTGCTAAACCTTAGTCTCAGAGTGCAGAATATTTTATTTGTATCTGTGAAAAGGAGAGTTAATTACTTCTTAAGATGGACATGAAGTAATTCACTAAAACAGGTCTTGGTCATCTTAGCTGAACTACAGACTAAATAGCAGATAAATATTTAAGAGATAGTCTCTGAAATGTATTATCACTTGATTACATACTGTTACAGGAGATAGTACAAGTAGAAACTGGTCACGTTTTTCTTCAAAATGCATGAAAAACTAAAGTACCAATTTTTGCATGCACATGACAAACACAAGTCAACCTTTTTTTATTTTGTTGATTGCATAAAGTTTATTATCAAATCTTAGCTTGTGTTCTCTAGTATCATAACCTGAAATAAATGTAAATGTAAGGTGTGACTGGCATCTAATGATGAAGATAAAAATGTCCACTACATTACAAAGAATAGAATCTCACAACCATCCATGTTGACACACGGAGTCTTTAAGGCTTGGTAACATCAACCTGCATGTTTTTATATTGTGGAAGAAAACTAGATCAGGAAGAAAAGAAGTAAAAACTCCAATACTGCCCCACCTAACCTGCTATTAACACATGACCTCAACGGCAGGACAGGATATTGTGCACTTTGTTGACCTGCCAAAGAACAGTGACTTCACTCGTTTGACAGATGATATTCAGTATGAGCCTGAATGATTCATCAGTAACTTGTAAATGACCTGAAACAAGTTCATCTAGAATAGTTGCCATAAAATGATTTTACAGCCACACTTGCAGTATTATAGGCAGTGTATGAAGAGCTGAAGAGTGTTTGGTTCCCCATCTGTCTAAATTGGGAGACTGTGTTACTTAATTATCACCTGCCGCAAAAAATGCAAAGGCGGATGATGTTTTGCCTATGTGCACGTGTGTTGGTGTGCCAGTCCGTTACCAAAATATCTCACGAACCACTGGATGCACTTTATTGAAGCTTTCAGACTTTCATTTACAACCGATTACCTTTTGCAGTCCATCCAATTTCAAATGGCTCTGCAACTAATCTACCTTATTTAACACAAAAATGGCTATATCTCAGTCAATTTAACAGACACAGAGCTGTGACGGAGCAGCCCTGTCACTCCAGCAGACTTTAATCAGCACAGTTCTGTCACACCAGACTTTCTTCCTTGAAGTGCATGTGCACAGATACACAAAGAGTACTTTACAATCAGAACACACAAACACACTCCACCACGTCCACATGGAACCACGTCACACTTCAATCCTCTCCCCTTTGGTAATTTGTTCCTTGAAAGTAAAGTTCTCTACAATGTATTTTGCTCACTGGATTAGGAGAACAACCAAGGGCACACTCTTGGGGGTTCAGTTCAGGGAAGCATACATTTTTGTTTAATAGGATATTTTTTATGATCATGTGACTTTGTGTTAATTGATTTTGTGTTTTATAATTATTATTATAATTATTAGTTGATTTATATGGTTTTGGAAGAAAGAGGATGAACAAAATTGTTGAAATTATGTTTATTTAAATTATATTTAAATCAAATGTGCTCAAAAGAGATGTAAAGTGATGAAACGTTATGCTTGGTGGGAGGAGCTAAAGATTTAACAGGTGCTGCCCAGCACTGATGAGTCAGCCAGTGGGTACGACGGTTACAGAGAAGAAGAGTTTTTTTTTTTTTGTTTGTTTGTTTTCTCTTCCTCTTTCTTTTTCTCCCTTGTAAGGAGTACATGTGTTTTTCCCATTTTTGGATGAAAGGAAAATAAATATTCTCATGAGATGAATATGAATTTTTAATTGCCAGAGGATTTTTCATTCAAATTCGCAAAAACCCCATGACAGTAGCTAACTCCATGATATCTCATCATGAGAATGGGTGATGGGTAACATGCATTCCTTCATGGAATTCTAGGTTTTTAATTAGATCTAAATTTAACTCTTTAAATGGAGGATGGACCATGAAGTGATGTTTTTATTTGTTAAATAGTTATTTAGACAAAATAATGGGAGGACAGCGCTAGACTGGAAAAAAAAAAAAAAAAATCAGAAACAAAAAAAAAACCTGATTTGAATCAATGGCTGATTAACAGGCTTCTGCAGAACAAGAAGAGGTATTTTAACCACTGAATGGGGTGTGTTGGAGCAGAGAAACAAGTAACACATGCAGGATAGTGACCCTCGAGGACCAGGATTGGAGACCCCTGCTGTAGATCAACGTGGGAACACTCAGGAGCAAGCCAAGAGTCCACACCAGTAAACATCCAAGTTTGACAAAAAGTGGCTCACATATTCTCTTAACCCTCAAAAGAGAGAAAGCGAAAGTAAGGTAGAGAACCTGTAACTTTGGGTCACTTTGAACAGAAGGCCATGAGAGGTTTAAGGGATTGTGGGTGCACCAGAGCCAAATAAGGATCTACACAAACCAGTACCATGAAGTAGATGCTGCAGTCTGTGTTCACCCTAATGCTCTCATAATAAACAGTGCACATGAGACAACCAAAAGTACAACTGAACCTTCTGGAAGAATTGCCTGCCCATATGGGCAAAGAATGCATCAGAGCAAGGTCAGCAGCAGCCAAGTTGCTTGAGTAGATCTCCGGCACAGTCCAGGGCTTCTTGTGGAAGCAGGGAAAAGTAAATTACATTCAATGTTTACAAGGAGACAGTTACTAGAAATGTTGTTGTAGTTTCCAAGTACGGATGTGATGTTCCCAGGACAACTTCAAAGGAAAAAAAAAAAACATTTTTTTTTTTAGCAATGACAACAATCAGGATGAAGCATGTTAAGACAAATAGTCTCAAAACTAGCATGTGGTTGAAAGAAAAATAAAAAAAAGACTTGCTTAGCCAGTTTGTTGAAGCCATGTTTCAAAAGGCATTTTATGAGCTTTTAACCCGCCTGAAGACCTCCAAAAGAAAAAGAGACAATGAGAGGTAGAGAAGCCTTTGTAACTTCAGGAGGGCTAAAACTTTACCAAATCTGCATGTTTTCACTCACAGGCAGCTTGTAAAAGTTGTTCAGGGTTTTCGATTCCTTCCACAGTTTATTTGTCGGTGCCAATGTCTAGACTTTAACTACAGAGTGTAGATAAAAAACAGATAGAGCTAACCCTGGAAACACCTTATATGTAAAATGGCCATTCCTATAAATGGGAAAAAGAAAGTTAAAACGCAGCTACACACTTTCTCATTTTTCTCTGTTCTGCAGTCCTCCTCCACTAAAGGCAGAAAAACTCAATGTGAAAAAACCTTGTCAGTATTCTGAGGAAATACCATTGATGTCAGAAGCCAACAGCCATCAGTAGAACAGAAACCACTCCTCTTTCCTGCCTTTCTAACTTAAGATTAATAAATGCAAACTGTCATAAAACAACTACTCCCAGGCAGGGTGTGACGAAAACAGCAAGGGAAGCTGACCTTTTATTCCCGTATGTGACCCATGTGCTTCAGTACATTAAAAGCTTATATTCTTTTCAGTATTTTGCTTGTATTATTGTAATGCCTGAAATCTCTATATATTATTATAAATTATATCAAGTCCAGCTGTTCAAAGTGAGTAAACCACAGAATTATGTGTGCGGTCAGATGTCACAGACTAAAGTATTCTGAAGGAAAACAAACCCTCAACATCCTGCAGGAGCAGACCTACACATGGTCCCACACATAAAAGTCACCACTGACATGACAAAGAGGAAGATGTTGGAACCATTCAACATTTACAGAAGATCTTTCCTTTACACTCATTAAAATTATGGTTTGGGCAATAATTTGCTATTAATGTAAGTGACCTGCTTTACTCATAAGTGCTACCCCAACTCCTAGTTTAGCTAATTGTTTTGAGCCAGGTCTACAAAAAAACAAGACATTTAGCTTTATTTGAACCTTGCAGTTGTTGGTTTACAGCTTTAATTTGGAAATGATGAGTCATCTTCATTCACTCATATATCAAAATTGATAACCATTGCAGTCGGTGTCTGGATATTTTTGTTTTTTTGTCTCAGTGAACACAAATTGCTTAGAGTGTAAAGATAAGCTGTTGGTTTTTTAATGAATCCCACACTTTATAGCATACATCCGGTCATTTCACATTCATCGACTAAAAATACACAAAAGACCCTCAAAAATAATTTATTTTTAATTATTGACAAAAAAGAGTGAACATTTTTTTAAAGAATATGATATAGGTAATTTAACAGAGGATAACACGGGATTCTGTGTTTTTGAGATACATTATGCAAATGTTTCACAAATTAAAGTGTAAGAAGCAAAAAAAAAACAAAAAAACCCCACTTTGCTCTTAACGTGCAAGAAGTGTGTGTACATTAAAAATGTCTTTTAGGAGTTTTTTTTTTTTCATACACTGCTTCATGTATATCAGTTTGACTCCATTACCTTTATGACAGAAAACTCATGTGGTTTATAGGAGTATCATGAAACTATTCAGAAAGAGGCTTAAACCAAATTTATATATAACAAATTTAATATATCAAGTACAGAAAACAGTTAAAAAATGGCATGAAAACTGCTGAATATCAGTGTGTCAAGTAAAGCTCAAAATTGCAAACAAACTCCAGCTTGTTAAAGGGATAACATAGTGATGTCTGAAGTCATGCTCTGTCAAATAGTTATCAATAGTTAATACCTTATCTGCTGTGACATCAGCCATAGAACCTGGAGAATGAAGAATGAGGCAAAAGTCATTGTCCATGCTAGGCTATTGGGGAGCCAAACATAAACCCATTTTTTTAGCAACGTTTTGGACCAACTAGATGTGTCGATCATACTCGCAGCCTCAGTCTAGCAGCAGATAACGGCTTATGCTCAGGACACATACATTTCTGTAGTAACAAAAATGTTGTTCAGTGGAGAAATTAGAGACGAACTAAACAAATGGTATAATGCAAAAGTATAGTTAAAAAGGGTCCCTGATTTGGCTAATCATTAGTCTGGAATGTCAGGGTTTTGTAATTGAGGAAAGCAGACTGATAAGGAGAGCTCGAGAGGAAACTTAGAAGATTTATTAAACAAAAAAACAAAACACTGACATTGCAGCAGAACCCTAACAATGAGGAGATAACATGGAGGATAACCAAGACCGTGCATAGGAGCAACAATGACTGATCAGGGAGGAATGCAGGGCTGGGGCTAATAAGAAAAGACAGCTGGACTGAATGAGACAGAGCATGTGAGAATGGGTGTGACAAGCTAGAGGAGAAACTGACAATTAGTGAAAATTAGTGAGAGTGGCAGGAGAACTCAGCGAGGAAACTAAACACAAGGAAAACGAAGAACACAAAAGACTACCAGACAGTTACCAAATTACAGATCCTAATATGGAAGAAGACTTCTGGCCTTCTCTTCATGTGCCAAGGTATTAAATTCTTAACTATTCATAACTATTTCAGAGAATAGTTTATGACAAATACCTTAAAACAAAATCCTGCTGTTAAACAGACACTGAGTAAAGTAATTTTCTTTCTTTTTTTTGTCTTGATCTCTGGATCACACCATCAGCAGCACATTCAAACACTGACACTGATCTTTCAATTTGGAACTTCTCATTAAATACCCAATCTCTTTGTGCTTGACTTTACACTTCAAAGAGAGGTAAAACAAACAACAACAATCATTCATTTACATTGCACAAATATACAAAAATGTAGACAAATCATCTTATTTGTTTCAAATATCAGACTTTATGATTAAAAAAAATCCATGTTTAGTTATATCAAAACAGCCAAATCATACTTTTAGTTGAGAAAATCATAAGACACTTAATGTTTGATTGAAAGGTCAAAAGTTTTGAAAGTACTTCTTCTGGTGCTTGTGAAGCTTTTGCTGATGGTCAGGGTTCTTTCGTGGTTCCACTGCTTGAAGAGGTCCTTAACTTTTGTCTGAAAGCTTTTTCCTACAATGACATAGAGAATGGGGTTGAGAACGCTGTTGAAGTAGGCCAAGTAGGTGAAGATTTGCTGGCAAAAATACAGGATTTTATTCAAGTTACATCCAGTCAGAATTCCAGCATCACGGAGCACATGCAGAATCCTAATCAGGTGGTATGGAACCCAACAGATCAGGAATGCCAGCAGGACTGCTAGCATCAAACTGTTTGCCTTGTGGTCTCTTTTCTTTCTATTCTCTCCTTCATTTATTCTGCTTTGCAGCATTTTGATAATTTCTACTGTGCAGAAAGTAATAATAAAAATAGGAATAATGAACCCAAACACAGAGATCAATGTATCGCTCGTTAGCTGTAAAGTAGTGTTTGGGTAATTAAGAAAACAACTAGTTCTATTATTATAGGGAGGAGTCAGTTCTCTGTAGATAAAGCCTGGAAGACTAAAGAGGAAGCCCAGAATCCAAACCAGCAAACAACCCACTTTGGCCACAGATGGCCTGCGTATTCTCTCATTGGACATTGGGTGCACCAGAGCCAAATAACGATCTATGCTAATCAGAACCAGGAAGTAGATGCTGCAGTAGACATTCATTAAAATGCTTGCACTGACAATTTTGCACATGGCTTGACCAAAAATCCAGTTGTAACGGTTGGCCACATAGGCAGCCCAAAAGGGCAAAAAGGAAACCAGAAGAAGGTCAGCAGCAGCCAAGTTGCTCAGGTAGATCTCAGCTGTGTTGCAGGACTTCTTGTGGAGGCAGAAAACCATCAGGACGAAGACATTGAGGACAATTCCCAGCACAGAGATAAGCAGGATGTAGACTGGAACGAAAGTGAAGGTCCAGTCATTTTGAGCAAGAAAACATCTGATATCATTTGTTGTGTTTTGATCTCCAGGCTCAAAAGTTTTGACAGGAGTGCTGCGGAAAAACACAGGACAGACAACAGAAAAGATCATTTAAACAATGCAAAGCTAACAATGATTGGAATACTTCACATAAAATACTGAAATATCTGTACATGTTTTTCTCTCTAATCTCAACAACAATGAATAAAAACCAAACCTAGTGCAAATGTTGTTAGCACATTCAGTGGCTTAATTGATGTTGTTTTACTATTTAGTATAAAAGTGCATTTTATTTGAGTTTCTGCACATCCTCAAAAATATTTTCAGCTCCTTTAGGGCTGAAGGTGTATTAATTCAAATGCATCAGCAGACATAAACTGGTCTAGTTAAACTGGCCCTCCGTTTTCAAAATCAGAATTAGTTTTAAACTGAAAACATTTTCCAATGTTTCAATGTTGAGATTACAGCACGTCTTTAAATAACAGTATCATGTTGAGACCAGTAGAGCCTGCAGTCAATAAGATGACATGTTTAAAAAAAAACTGGGTTTAAAACTTGCTTACTAGCTTTGTGCTTAAAAAACAACTTATGTTGTTCTTGTGTTTCTTTTTTATATCACACATCACACTGTCAGAACATTACTTTACTCACTTTGCAATGTGATAAAATGTCCAAAGTTGTAGATTACTATTGGTTTGTCCTAAATCATGAAAAATAAATGTAAAACATTGTCAAAACAAATTCATTATAACATACCTTGTGGTTGAAAGAGCCATTTCTCCAGATTAAAAAGAAAAGCAGCGCTACTCAAGCTGTTCCCGTTTGTCTGTCTGACTGACTTTTTAAGGAATAAGTCAACTCATACCAAACAGTTGATTTTAAAACATGACAAGACTTGCTTGTTTCCCCACCCACCATTCTGCCTCTGCCTCTCACCATTCCCTTTTGTCAGTAACATTTTGTGACTGGATGTTAAAGAAAAAGTGACTCTTCCTAATATCTCTGTTTCCTTTTTTAGCTCTTTGTATTTCTTTTCACATTGTGCTGTTATATGCTGGACTGTCTCGGGGCATCTTTGCACAGCCTGCAGGTTGGGTCTTGTGTGGCGTGGTAGACCCCAGCTTCTGTTGCTCTTGTTCTGCCATGGTTAGTGCCTCAACTGCAAGGTTGGTTCAGGGGTATTGTTGCATAACTTTGAGGTTCAGGTTTCAAAGCCCTGTTCAGTTAACTTCCGAGGAACCTTGGTGGTGTAATGAGCGAGAGACATAAAACTGATGTCATGCTGGCTCAGACATCACCTGAAAAATATTATCTGCGTGAAATGTTGGGGGACCAGGACATTCTCATGAGAAACTGGCTGTGGATATTTATTGTTTTTTGAATTATTCCTTTATGACATTAAATCAGGTTTACAGATGAATTAAATAAAGAAAATTCACACCAGAAAAAAATGGAAAATGTAACTGACCCATGGTGAAAGGCAGGGTGTGTCGTTATCACTTAACAATTACTGCTGAATTTCATGTGAAAAGTGCTTCCTAAGGCGTAACCAGACTGAAGAAAGCAGTTACAGTTGCCTTTCCTTTAGCCAACATGACATAGAAGGATGAACAGATTAGAACAGTATTGTACAAATTTGGCATCTAACACCACACAACTATTGCAGTTTATGCCATAATTACAGTGAAGTACAGAAGTTATGAAAGCTCAAAGGTGTTAATTTGCTTGCAGAAAATATAGGAACTATACTTGCTTGACTTTTGTCAACCAATGCATTAAAGTTATTTGGAAAACATTTCCCCTGTAGAAGTTTCCTTGGAAACACTTTAATGTGTTCACAAAGTAAAACAACAATGCCATGACTGAGTCAATATCCATTAGTTGACTGTCAATATTAAAATGTGGAGTACATGAAAATGGACTTGTAAGTAAAATCAATAGTCCAATGAACATTTTTGCTCTTCACTCACAAAATAATTACAGCACAAACTTGGGACCCAACTGTCTTTAGCTAAAGAATGCAAATACTGCAATTCAGCCAAATAAATAAGGGAAAAATTATTACCACAACCATTTTATAAATAATTTTTATTTACTTATAATAGCAAGTTTTATCTCTTGTAGCAAATATGGCAAAAATAAATAAATGAATAAAATGCTGAGAAATTACTCCATCTATCCATTAATTTTCTTCACCCGCTTTTTCCTTTCCATGTCACGTGGTAGCTGGTGCCGCTCTTCAGCAGTTCCTGTGCGAGAAGCAGGGGACGCCCTGAACAGGTTGTAAGTCCATCACAGGGCAATGTAGAGACAAATGAGACAAACGACTATTAACACTCTCACCTAGGGACAATTTAGAGTTACCAATGAACCTAACATGCATATTTTGGTCTGTGGGAAGAAACCAGAGTACCCAGAGTAAACCCACGTGTGCACGGGGAGAACATGTAAACTCCACACACAAAAGCTGGGAGGCAAATCTGTGACCTTCTTGCTGAGAAGCAATAGTGCTAACCGCTTTACCACTACGCCGCCTTGAGCAAACATTATCAAATTAAATGCTGTTTTTAAAATAATTTCAAGCTCAAAACTTGATGTTTTGTGACTAAACCAGTTTGTTGAAGAATGCGGGTATACATTCACTTATGTTGGCATGTTAAAATGTCTTTTTGGAGTTACAAGAACGTCATGGACAGATCAGATTTGAAAAAATAAAAACTATGTCACAATGAAGAGTAGTTTAGATATACATAACAGGCCGATACACAAGTGTGCAACATATACATTATAATCTAGCAATTAGAATGCTGTAATAGGACATTTAACATTGTTACAAAGACAGAAAGTCTGTTTTCATGTTGAACACTGTCTTCCATACATCAATTTGAGTCCATTACTATTTGAAAATGAAGTGATAAAGCTGTTTAATTATGTAGCGGTATTATTATTGTGTTATACTAAAAACTCTTAGGATGTGAGTGGTAGAATAAAAGTTTATGTAATTTGATCCACTAACAAGGAAAGCTGTACATCTTATAAAACATTATGGCATAGCAAAGATCCACATTGGAGGAAAATGTCTTTGTTGATTATATAAAATGTACATTAACATGATCAGGCTTAATAGTCTGGCTTTCAGTTTCTGTAATAAAAACAATAAGCAGATAAATATGCAGTGCAAAAAGAGCTCATAATTTTGCTCATTAAAGATTGTAATTTAAACATTAAAATGTTATGCTTTGAGTACAACAGTAAAAAAGGCACACACAAAAAAAATCTACAAACAATTCATAGCACAATAAGACAAATACTGTAATTCCTGCAGTTCTACAGACATCCAGTCACTCTGCCTTGATCTTTGTCACATAGATCACACCAACAACAAAACATTTTAAACACTGTTAATAAAAGTGGTTCCTTCAGTCATAAACTTCTAAGTAAATAAAAATGATATTATGTTCGACATCACAATTCTAATATATGGTATGTGGTAGTAGAAGTAAACAAACCGTATATATTCACATTATGCAAACATATAGAAATGTGGACAAACCTGATATTTGTCATATCTCATCTTCATAAAAAAATAAAATAAAAAAACTTACCTTAACTTTAAAAAGTCATAACAAAGATAATGTGATCAGAAAGTGGCATGGTTAGATTTTACACTTCTTGACACCTTTGTGCTTGTGAAGGTGGTGCGGAAAGTCTGGGTTCTTTCATGGTTCCCCTTCTGGAAGAGTTCCTTAACTTTTTTCTGAAAGCTTTTTCCTACAATGACGTAGAGAATGGGGTTGAGAACGCTGTTGAAGTAGGCCAAGTAGGTGAGGATTTGCTGGCAAATGTACAGGATTTTAATTGAGTTACATCCAATCAGAATTCCAGCATCACGGAGCAAATACAGGGTCTTAATCAGGTGGTATGGAACCCAACAGATCACAAATGCCAGCAAAACTGCCAGAATCAAAGTAGTTGCTTTCTGGTCTGTTTTCTTTGTATTCATTCCTTCATTTATTCTGTTTCGCAGAGTTTTGATAATTTTTACCGTGCAGAAAGTAATAATAAAAATAGGAATAATGAACCCAAACACAGAGATCAAGGCATCGCTCGTTAGCTGTAAAGTAGTGTTTGGGTAATTAAGAAAACAACTAGTTCTATTATTATAGGGAGGAGTCACTTTCCTATAGATAAGGGCTGGAAGACTAAAGAGGAAGCCCAGAATCCAAACGAGCAAACAGCCTAATTTGGCATATTTTGGACTACGAATTTTTTTGTAAGACATTGGGTGCACCAGAGCCAAATAACGATCTATGCTAACCAGAACCAGGAAGTAGATGCTGCAGTAGGCATTCATTAAAATGCTTGCACTGACAATTTTGCACATGGCTTGACCAAAAATCCAGTTGTAACGGTTGGCCACATAGACCGACCAAAAGGGCAAAAAGGAAACCAGAAGAAGGTCAGCAGCAGCCAAGTTGCTCAGGTAGATCTCAGCTGTGTTGCAGGACTTCTTGTGGAGGCAGAAAACCATCAGGACGAAGACATTGAGGACAATTCCCAGCACAGAGATAAGCAGGATGTAGACTGGAACGAAAGTGAAGGTCCAGTCATTTTGAGCAAGAAAACATCTGATATCATTTGTTGTGTTTTGATCTCCAGGCTCAAAAGTTTTGACAGGAGTGCTGCGGAAAAACACAGGACAGACAACAGAAAAGATCATTTAAACAATGCAAAGCTAACAATGATTGGAATACTTCACATAAAATACTGAAATATCTGTACATGTTTTTCTCTCTAATCTCAACAACAATGAATAAAAACCAAACCTAGTGCAAATGTTGTTAGCACATTCAGTGGCTTAATTGATGTTGTTTTACTATTTAGTATAAAAGTGCATTTTATTTGAGTTTCTGCACATCCTCAAAAATATTTTCAGCTCCTTTAGGGCTGAAGGTGTATTAATTCAAATGCATCAGCAGACATAAACTGGTCTAGTTAAACTGGCCCTCCGTTTTCAAAATCAGAATTAGTTTTAAATTGAAAACATTTTCCAATGTTTCACCGTTGAGATTAAAGCACGTCTTTAAATAACAGTATCATGTTTGTTGTGTTTTGATCTTCAATTTCAAAGCTGTTGTTGGCAAGCGGGCTGCAGAAAAATGCATGACAGACCAATATTGTAATAAGTTTGAAAATGTTATTGACACTTCACATTATATACTGAAACATTTTAACGAAACATTCACTACAATAAAATAATACTTTAGCTGGCATGAAAGATGATCATTAAGGCCAGAAAGCTCCATGCTATGTTATGAATTAATTGGTAAGATGCAATTTTTTATTTTTGTGCATCATTTAGCATAAAACTCTTAGATTCAGCACATCCTCACTAAGATTTCCAGCTCCCTAATTTTTAATTTATGAATATAATACGTCAGCAGGCATTTATGAACTGCTAATCCTTTTTTTTTTAAATGGTAATCAAAATTTCCCTCCTTCATGTTGAACTTTTTGGGTTAAAGCACATTGTTATCTAACAGTAACATATTGAGACAAATACAGTCTACAATTTAAAAAAAAATAAATGTTTAAACAACCAAAAAACTGGATTTAAAAGTTGCTCACTGTGTGATTTAAAAACCTTTTTGTTGTTCTTGTTTGCCTTCTGTTTTTAAATAATTGCACATTGTATTGTAAAAGTATTACCTTACAGATGTAGCGTCTGATCCTGCTCTTGGAGGGCCACTATCCTGCATGTTTTAGGTGTTTCTATGTGCCTCAGCAGGTCTTCAAGTCCTACAGAAGCCTGTTAATTACTCGTTTAAATCAGGTGTGCCAGAGCAGAGAAACGTCTAAAACATGCAGGATAGTGGCCCTCCAGGATCAGGATTGGATACCACTGCCTTACAGTAAATGCTGGTAAGAAATAGATCACTATTTCTCAGTTCTCTGATGAGGAATCAAGCTCAAACATACAATCATTAAAGCTTATACATACCTTGTGGTTGAAAGATCCATTTCTCCCGGTGAAACCAAAGAAAAGCAGCACCTCAAGCTCCTCCGGTGCCTGCAGCTCTGTTTTATGCCTGGCTGTGACTGCCTTTTTAAAGAGAAAGGGAACTGATGTCAGATGTCTTTACATATGAAGGGACTCGCTGTATTCCCACCTTCTTCTTCATTCTGCCCCTCCTCCCTGCTTTCCCAGTAAATTTGTGTGGCTGAAAGTTAAGGAAATGTTTCTCGAACATTTTCTAGTCAAGATAAACAAATATCATACAGTAACACAACATCCATCATCTTACTCGGTTTTGACTGAAGAGTTTTTAATAAGCTTTAATTGGTAAGCAAAACTGTAATTTTCTAATGAAACACAGTACTTATGTTTTTTTAAAACAAATAAATCATTTGACTGTACACAATTTATTTTAAAAACCTGTGAAATGTTTTAGATTATAAATGTATTAATCTATCCTGATGTGAAATACATCCATCCATGTTTTTTCCTTCCTGGTGGCACTCAAGACACGGATTAGTCTTGTTTTAAATTGATCTTTTGCTTTAGCTTGTTTTTATGCACATAAAACACTTGCATTTGTTTACATTTCAAAGTTCACGTGGTCAGGGTTAAGAAAACAATGTGTCTTGACTTAAAGGGAGTCCTACAGCGACACTTCAATAATTTTATATTTCTAACTTACTTTTTGCTGAAGATACAAACATGGTTCATGCCTCACATACATATTACAAATATGATACATGTCAAGAAAAAATCACAGTTCATATGCATATTAGCATTAAATATGTGCTTTCCATTTTATGTAGATTTTGGGCTTTATCTTGAATCTGTTCTTTTTTTATCACTCCACCTTGTTCTGTTTTAAATCAATAAACAATGCTTTTCATGCATGTATGGGGGGTAACCCTTATCATGCACCAAAAATAAATCCAGTCCCTCTTTAAAACAAGATTAGAGTGATATCTGATTATCCTCTGGACTTTATAGAACTGCTTTGTGCCTTGTTTGCCGTTCAGCAGTGAAAACTCTTCATATCATACCAACCCAATGTTCAACAGAGCATAAATACAGTACGTTGGGAGTTTACATGCAGCTTTAGGACACTCTGACCCTGCCTGGTCCATCTTACAAGCAGAAACTAAAATCTGCCAAGCCTGTTGTTAAAACTGAAAGGAAATGGACTGATGAGGCAAAGCAAAAAAACTGCAGCAATGCTTTGACTGCACAGACTGGAGTGTCTTAGAAGCTGCTACAACAAACCTGGTTGAACTCACTGACAAAGTGACATCTTACATCACCTTCCATGAGGACGAGCATGCCTGCCAAGACCTTCCGCACATTTAATAACAACAAACTGTGGTTCACAGCAAGGTTGAGAGAACTTTGTTGGGGCCAAAGAGGAGGCCTGTATAACCAGGCCAGAAATACACTAAACAGGGAGATCAAAACATCTAAAAGGAGATGTGCTGAAAAGCTGAAAGTCTATTTTTCAGCAAACCCCTACCTCAGTGTAGAAAGTCCTACTGAACATCACTAACTACAGACATCCACCCATCCCTGTTCTGGTGCTGGTTGATGACCTGAATACCTTCTATTACAAGTTTGAGAAGGACTCCACTTTCCTCACTCAACCAAGAACAGCCATTACCTCTGTTACACCTCCAATAACACCAGTTTCTCATCCCTATGACAACCTGACACCATTCATCGAAAGAGAAGAGAATGTGAGCCAACTTTTCTAAAAGCAGAACACCAGGAAAGTACCAAATCCTGACAGCATCACATTCTCCTGTCTGAAGTCCTGTGATGTCCAGCTGGCTCACATCTTCTGTCATATTTTAACAGATCACTGAAGCTCTGTGAAGTTCCCTCCTGTTTCAAACAGGCAACAATCATTCACCAAAGATCTGAAGGACTACAGACCAGCAGGCCTGACATCCATGATTATGAAAGATTTTGAATGTTTAGTCTTGACTCACCTGAAGGACAAAACAGGTCACCTTCTGGATCCCTTGCTTATCAGGCAAACAGGTCAGTGAACTAAGCCATAAACATGGGTCTACACTTCTTCCTGCAACATCGGGACCACCCGGGGACCTATGCAAGAATCCTTTTTGTGGACTTCAGCTTAGCATTCAACACAGCTGACCTACAGATCCTCTCCACCAAGCTCTCCCAGCTCGACGTATTTACTGCAGACTGCCAGTGCATCATCAACTTCCTGATAGGCAGGAAGCAGCAAGTGAGGCTTGGTGACATCACGTCAGGAGCAAGGACATCTAACACAGCAGTTTTTTAGGGATGAGTCCTGTTTCCACTGCTCTTCTCTCTATACCAATGACTGCCCCTCCACGGAAGTTAGGTCAAATGTGTGTCATTAAATTTGCAGATGTTACTACTGTCATTGGACTGATAAAGGATGATGATGAGTCTGCATATCAGCATAAGGTTGACTGGCTGGTGCTCTAGTGCAGCATCAACAACTTGGAGCTTAACACCCTTTAGACTGTGGAGATGACAGTGGACTTTAGGAAACACTCCCCTATACAGGCCCTCATCACAATAACTAACTGTCCTATGTCATCTGTAAAGATCTTATTTTCCAAGACCTTAAATGGGAAGTCATCACTGGCACTATCCTGAAAAAGGACAAGCAAAGGTTGTTTTTTTGCTGAGAAAAGTCAAGTCAAGTTAAATTTATTTATATAGCACTTTTCAGCAACAAGACGATACAAAGTGCTTAAAAATGAAAACATGGTCTACTACAAGAACTTCTGAGGCTTTTCTACACAGCTGTCATTGAATACATACTGTGCACATCTATTACAATCTGGTTTGGTTCAGCCACACAGCAAGAAAAAAGCAAACTGCAGAGAACAATAAAAACTGCAGAAAAGATCATTGGCGCTCCCCTGTCCATTCTACAGGATCTCTATACAACAAGAGTCAAGAAGAAGGCAGGGACCAACACCAAAGTCCTTTCACACAGCAGTCAGTGTTTGTTCCAGCTCCTTCCTTCTGGCAGGTGCTACAGATCTGCCAAAATCAGAAACACAAGACACTAAAACAGTTTATTTCCCACTGCCATCAATATCATGAACACCTGGACTGATTTTCTGCTAAAAATAGTCCTTCTTGTTTGCTTCTTGTTGTTGCACCTTTATTTTCATAGGTCGTATTGTTATTTTACATTTTTGATTTCCATAAAATATATGTAAAATTTATTTCTTTTGCTGCAATTATTTATTTTTATTCAAAATTGTTTTTGGACTGTGACTTTTATGTTTTGCGTAAACTGCATGTACATAAGGAGTGTGACCATCTACAGACAATAAATTCCATGTATGTGCGAGCATACTCAGCCCATAAAGTGATTCTGATGAAAACAGTGGTTTAGCCATTTCCTCAGTTAGATGTTAATAACAAGCAAACAACAAAACCACCAAACAAGAAATTACTGATAACTTTTTTATGCACATTTGAGAATGAAGGTTGTCCTTAAATTTTTTTAACCACATAGTGGCTCACAACCTTTGAAGATAATTGATTTTGACTAATGTGAGACGATGAACCTTACTAAAATACAAGTCAAAAGGTAGTTTTTATGAACTCATAATCAAAGAATGCAGAACATTAAGAATAAAATTAAATGGATTGTTCACTGAGCATTCTAACATTTTACAATATAAACTAAAAGAATAAGAAAAGAGTTTAAGACAAAGTTCTGTTTTAAGATCGGAAGAACTGCAAGCTGGTTCATGCTCATTTGTTTTTGTAAAATATCAGCATCCTCCTTTTTTTTCATATTTTTACTACATATATCTGAAACATATCATATCACAAACATAATAGTAGGCCCTGTTGAGTCATCCTCAGCTGCTGTTTTAACTAGTCTGCAGCCTTCCACAGAATGAAAAAAATCTTGAAATTCCTGAGTACAATGGTACCTTTGTGCTGCACTTTTTTCCACTGCTTACAAGGAAGAACACTTGCAAAGTGGTCAGTCTAACCCTAAATGTTTAAACTTTTACTGCTAAAAATGTATTTTGTCACTTTATTATGCACTACCTTTTTTTTTTTTTTTTTTACAAAAGTAGTGCATAATAAAGTGACAAAACACATTTTTTTAGGTGCATAATTACTTCTTTATTGTGAGTTATGATGTCAGCTTGCTGTATGTGGCACACATTAGCACAGACTGTTTGGTCTGTATAAAACTGCCAAAAAGCAACAGTGGCTTAATAACAAGGGTGTTTTTTTCATTACACCTTTAGGACACAAATAGCCACAGGCACATTCTGTCTGGCTTTAACCTGGTTGTCATGTCTGCCGCATAAAGTGACAGCTATTGAATGCACTGTTGCTGTTGACATAAATAAGCTTAGACGGAAAGCTAAAATGATTAATAACAGTAAAATTTTCCAGTCCATTTTACAGGTCATGGGAAATAAATGCCCCATCAAAGTGTAATGATGTGTATGTTGACCAAAAGCTGCCAAACCGCTTTATAAAAAAGAGCTCCAACTATAATTTCCCTGCATGAGTAAAAGAAAACTAATCTACTGTAAGTGCAAAGCTTTAGCAAAAGTGTGTTAGACAGGCCGGATGTTGCATGACTCCATTTGCCACATGATGCACACATTTTTGAGAATTACAATTGTCAACACTTTTCTGAGAATCTTGCTGAAAGCCAAAGAGATGGAAATGGGATATTTACAATAATGCACTGACATTAATAAGATTGCATGAAGTCAAATTAGAGCCTCAGTGTCATTAACTATTATTGTTTATGCTATTGATTTTAGGTAAGAGGGAGATGGATAATGACCAAATGGCTGGCAGATAACTGGGTACACTGAATTGTCAGGATTCTGAACTTCTAAAGTGAGCAGCTCGGCGTCAGACAGACACGGGAGACCAACGTAGCAGGAAGTGAGTTTATTTTACAGTGAATCGGGTATGGTGATAATAACAGGAACCAGGACCTGGAAGCAGAGGACGTGGTGAGTTTGGGGTTTGCTTCGGTGACAGAACAGGTAAGTGTTATAGGACTGATTTCTAGGTGAGAGTTCTTACTGTGTGAAGAGCGATCCACAGCACAGAGGTGAGTATTTCCCAGTAGCAGGTTAGCAGATTCTCCAGGAGGCAACAGGTAAGTATCCCTTTTTAGGCAGGCAGACAGGCACAGGCAAACAGGTTGGTAGCTTATCCTCGAGGCAGGTTTCCAAAACAGACCAGACTGGATCCACACAGGTCAGGTTGTCCTAGGTAGGTAAAAAAAAAAAACACAAAAAATGCAGAAAGCTCAGGAAGAGTTCACAAAGAGAAACTAGAAAGTCTCTAAGGCTCAGCACTTTACCACAGAGGCAAAACAATGCTCCAGCGCTGATCTGTTTCCCACCATGGCCTTAAGTACCATCTGTCTCCTGATGAGCCTGATCTGCCACAGGTGTAGAGGGAGTGGGGAAGAGCTGCCAATCAATTGCCGAGACGGCCCACCAGGAAATACAAAATACAAAAACCTCCAGAATCATCACATGAATACTACTAAAATTTTCTCACAGCCAGATATCAAACAGATTAATTGAACAAACCTACCTTCTGATTATTTTACTGTATGTCTTACTTATATCCTGTGCTAAATCAGATACAGCATCTAACTATGTCTTTTTCTTTGGTCCTCTGTACTTAACATCAAAGACGACGTCTAGGAAAGTGCAGAAAGCAGGGAGGTGTGTTGGTGAGGATCTAGTTATACAACTTGTCTGATACAGGCCTTTTTGTGAGAAGTTCCATGCACGCGTGGGTTTTCTCTGGACACTCCGGTTTCCTCCCACTGACCCAAAACATGCATGTTAATACTTAGCGCCAGTTGTGAGTGAGACTGAATGGTTGTCTGTCTGGTTTGTCTACGTGGACTTGCAACCTCTCCAGAGTGGCCTGTTTTTGTTTTTTTTTGTATTTACTCCTTCCATTATCCTTCTTTTCTGAGCTTTTTGGAATGCAAATGTAAAAAAAAAAAAAAGAAAATAGGAATGATGAACACAAAAACAAAGTATGAATCATCAATTGCTGTTATTATTGCTTGAATAATGAGCAAAACTCCTGGTCATATTATTAATAGGAGGAGTCAATTTCCCTTTAGATAAGTGATGGAAGACTAATTTTTCAACACATTAGGTTTACAAAGCTGGCATGCTAAAAGAACAAAACTGGGTTTAGAACTTGCGTCCAGAATTTGCATTACAAAACGTGCAGTATTTGTTGGTTTAGGTTTTACTTTTTAATTATTCACTGTCAGAATATTACAATGCTCACTTTGCATTTTAATAAATACTGTTAGGGAATAGATGAGTTTTGTTTAGTCCTTCCTGATGAAACACTGTTTTCTGATTGAATGTAATTGAGTTATTAAGGTGAAATTAAATTGATGCTAAACTGTTGTCTAATGTCCTTAAAATATGAAGTTTCTTACTCTATTTCCACCTTTCTTTTTATTCTGCACCTAGTCTTTTTTCCTTCTGCCAGTAACATTGAGTGAGGTTTGCTGAAATTAATTGGTCTGTGACGTTTTGTGCCAAAGGCATTGCACGGAGAGGCACTACTGTATATTGACACTCATGTAGCAAGCAAAGTAAAGTAACTTATAATTAATAGGTTAATCACAGACCACTTTTACCTTTCAGGACAATAAGCTATAAGCAGTGTAATGAATATTTAAAAAGAAGGTGTATGAATTCAGCTGCTTGTCTTATTTTTTTTTTTTTGCATCAGCATGCTCAAAGCTATAAACAGTGCAGTTATCAGTCATCAATCTGCAGTTGTGAAATGTTTTCACAAACACATACTCAGGACCTTTGGGTCATCTTTGACTGCTGTTTTAATTAGTTTACAGCCTTTCACGGAATAAGGAAACCAAAATAATAGTGCTTTTGTTGTGCAATTGAGCTTTTTTTCACAAGGATCTGCAAAAAAGAACACTTGCAAAGTAATCAATCTAGTTCTTAACATTGCAACTTTTACTGCTGAACAGGTGTATTTTTGCCCTTATTAAGAGATACATATTTCTTCTTAGTCTATACATTTACAACATCTACTTTTTCAGTTTAGTTGCTGGTTTGTCGTGCGTAGCACTGGTAGTGCCCTAGAAGTCACCTTTGTGACAACAACAATTATGATAATTGTCAGAGGGAACAAGGATCCAGCTTGACAAGGATGTTTTGAATTACACCTATAGGGCACAAATAGCCGCAGGCACAGTCTGTCAGCGTTCAAGCTTGTTTGCTGTTATAAGTAACACCTAATAAATTCATAAAGGCTGCTGTTGACAAAAGTAATCTTAAAGTAAAAGTCAAAACGGTTATACACAATAAGTACTCAGGCCCCGTTACAGGTGATAAGAAATACATATCCCATCAGTGTAATATCTGACCCGTATGTTAGCCAGACACAATGTAACTACAAGAATGTTGATCCAAGCGCAAAGCTAGATCCACTGCTATTTTAAAAATGTCTAAAAATAGAGTGTTAGGCAGCCAAGATGTTGCTTTCACCCTGTCGGTTTGTATGCTGTACACAGTGTACAACATGCTGTATAACACACTGTTAGTAAAAGCCAACCAAAGATTTCAACTTGAATATTTAATGCAATTATTGCTTTCAATTATTTAAAACACAAAGGTGATTGGGCTGGGTGCCCCAGAATTATAAAACTATTTCAATATACACACCGTTCAGACTATAAAATCCTTGCTTAAGACAGTTTTTCTTGGGCTTTAGATTCCAGGTTTTTAAATGTTTTTTCTATTGTATTTTATTTTTGATTATAATATGTTTTATTATCTCGTACTACATCTAACCATTTACTTATTTAGGGTTATTAAAGATGCATTTTAGAATCAAAAGAAAAGGAAAAGTAACAGTGTCATACAGACCAATCAGAAATTGCTGAAATTGTGCCAGAATTAGTTTTAGATTTAGGTGCTTGTTTTTTACAGCCATGTCAAAATAAAAAAGATATCTGTTTCTACATATTAGACACAAATATATACAGATGTGAAAAATCTAATGAATACCGCACTAAACACTGTTACAGTGACACAGACTCTGCTTTTGTGTTGTATACTGCTTCCATCGTGTCATTTTGAAACCATTACTATTAGGACATAAAATACATGTGATAATGCTGTTTAATTATGTGGATATGTTATTATTACTGAGTTATCCCGAATGCCTTTCTAAACAAGAAAGCATGTGGTAGTAAAACTAAACAAAATTTAGTTATTAGCATTACACAAAAATACAGAACAAATCCTTCATTTTTCATATCTTGTCTTTTTAAAATAGAAACACATTTAATTGTATCAAAAACAATTATGAAATACCTTAACATTTAAGTTTTAGCAAAGGGACATTTGAAGAGCTATCATTTGACAGATTTGTGGCTGAGTTGCCAGAGTTGTTGTGTTACTTTGTTGTTCAGGCAGTTGATGACGTCTTTGACTTTTCTCTGAACGTTTTTTTTTCCTACAGTGACGTGGAGAACCGGGTTGAGAACAATGGAGCAAATATGATACAATAACCGGGTGGAATGGAACCCAAAGGATCAGGAAAAAAATCAGGAAAACTTGCTGATTTTCTTGTTTTTCTACCCTCAGACTTTTGATAATGTTTAAATTCTGAAAGAAAATAAAGCAAACAGGTAAAAGAAACCCAACGACAGACATGATTTGTTAGCTTTGAAGGAATGCCTGAATAACATGCAAAACAACTGGTCTTAGTATTATAGGGAGGAGTCAGTGCTCTGTAGATAAGTCCTGGAACACGAAAGAGGAAGCACAGAATCTAGACCTGTGTGTAACCCCATTTGGCATTGTTTTCCGTATGTATTTATAGAACAGTGTTGGATATATCACTATTTGTACTAGAGCCAAATAGTGATATGTAGCTGTGTTGCAGGCCTTCTTGTGGAGGCAGAAAACCAATGCAGACAAATACACTGAAGACAATTCACCAGCACAGAGATAAGCAAGATATACACTGGAATGAAGGTGAAAAAGTACATTAACATGATCAGCCTTTATAGTTTGACTTTTAATTTGTATTATAAAAACAATAAGCAGATAAATATGCAGTACAGGAAGAGCTCATAATTTCGCTCATAAAAGACCTTAATTTAAACATTAAAATATTATGCATTAACTACTAAAAAAACAACAACAATAAAACATTTTAAACACTGTGATACTAAAAAGGGCTCCTTCAATGATAAACTTCTAAGTAAATAAAAATGATATTTACAATTCTAAGTATGTGGTTGTAGAAATAAATAAACCTTATTTATTCACCTTACGCAAACATACAGAAATGTGGACAAACCTGATCATTTTGTCATTTCTCATCTTTGTAAAAAACATGTTTAATTGTATTAAAATATTCACAACTTCACATTAAAACATCAGAAACTGGCATTGCTAGATTTTACACTTCTTGACACCTTTGTGATTGTGAAGGTGGTGACAAGAGTCAATGTCATGTTTAGTTATATCAAATAACCCAAATCATACTTTAACTTAGGAAAGTCATAAGAAACTTCACATTTTAATCAAAAGGTCCAAAGTTTTAGAAGTTCTTTTTGACCTTGTGAAGTTTTTGCTGACTTCTTTCTTGCTGGTTCTTTCGTGGTTCCACTGCTTGAAGAGGTCCTTAACTTTTTTCTGAAAGCTTTTTCCTACAATGACGTAGAGAATGGGGTTGAGAACGCTGTTGAAGTAGGCCAAGTAGGTGAAGATTTGCTGGCAAAAATACAGGATTTTATTCAAGTTACATCCAGTCAGAATTCCAGCATCACGGAGCACATGCAGAATCCTAATCAGGTGGTATGGAACCCAACAGATCAGGAACGCCAGCAGGACTGCTAGCATCAAACTGTTTGCCTTGTGGTCTCTTTTCTTTCTATTCTCTCCTTCATTTATTCTGCTTTGCAGCATTTTGATAATTTTTACTGTGCAGAAAGTAATAATAAAAATAGGAATAATGAACCCAAACACAGAGATCAATGTATAGCTGTAAAGTAGTGTTTGGGTAATTAAGAAAACAACTAGTTCTATTATTATAGGGAGGAGTCAGTTCTCTGTAGATAAAGGCTGGAAGACTAAAGAGGAAGCCCAGAATCCAAACCAGCAAACAACCCACTTTGGCCACAGATGGCCTGCGTATTCTCTCATTGGACATTGGGTGCACCAGAGCCAAATAACGATCTATGCTAATCAGAACCAGGAAGTAGATGCTACAGTAGACATTCATTAAAATGCTTGCACTGACAATTTTGCACATGGCTTGACCAAAAATCCAGTTGTAACGGTTGACCACATAGGCAGCCCAAAAGGGCAAAAAGGAAACCAGAAGAAGGTCAGCAGCAGCCAAGTTGCTCAGGTATATATCAGCTGTGGTGCAGGCCTTCTTTTGGAGGCAGAAAACAATCAGGACGAAGACATTGAGGACAATTCCCAGCACAGACTTTAGCAGGAGATATACTGGAATGACAGTAAAGGTCCAGTCATTTTGATCAGGAAAACATCTGATGTCATTTGTTTTGTTTTGATCTCCAGTTCCAAAGGCGATGATGGCAGGGGTGCTGCAGAAAAATACAAGATTACAAATCAAACAAAACATCATTCAAAAAGTGTAATGATAAAGTTTGCTACATACTCAGCAAGAGAATGAGAAAATTGTTCTCTTTCCAAGGGCTTTGAAAAAAGAATGATACCATTTCTTTCATGGGAGTTCTTACAGCTTCACACGTCATCTAGGCAGAACTGTTTTGTCATGTGGTGCCCAGCAACTATTGTGTGATTGGTCAGAATCTTGAAGTAGCACTCAAGTTTCTTGTAAAGTGTGAAATGTCTTGGCCAGAATGAACTTCTGGCTAACAAGTGTTTTTGTTCTTGTTGTTGCCACCTCAAGTAAACACATTTTTTTTTTGGTTCTTGCAGCATATACAAGAAGCTTTGTGTTCTTGTTTTACACCACTTGCTGCAACTTAACTATAACAACTAAAGGCTCATACTTAACCCTTCTGTGGCCTTCAGGTTAAATTGACCCAAAGTCACAAGGACTCTTCCTGTTTTCAGTTGCGAGCCCTTCAGGAGGGTTAAATTGATGACGTATACCTGCACTACTGGTTCTGCATGAACGCTGTAGGAGCAAACTCCTGTCACAAGAAGGCGTCTCAGTGTGTCTCAGTGTGCAAGGTGGCAGAGGATGAAGCTGTACTGATAGCAGCCTAGAGAAAAACTTTGAGAAAATGTGTCATTTCTAACTTATCTCCACGATGATCATACAGGTAAGTATAGTAAAACAGCAAAAACATTGTCTGTAATGTGTGTGAATGGAGGATTTGTTCACCATTCTGACCTTTTCTTCCTCCCTAGACAGACAGGATTTTTTTGTTTTCATCTAGCGTCTGTTAAGTATTCTTGGCTCAAATGAAACCCACTATAAATTTTTTTTACAAAAACATACAAGAAACCAGAATTCCACAATATTTTTTTTGCATTCATCTTGTGAAAAATTGATAATTAAACATGATCTAATTTAATAAGTTCAATCTAATTCAAAATGTTTACATAGTGAATAATGAACATGAACTAATTATGTTTGAATCCTAGTGAACTGAACTTTACACTAAATATTTTAAATTATGGACCTGCACAACGCTGACTTTTATTTAGACCTTACTGGTAAATAAAAAAGGTAAAATATAGTTATGAGCTTAAAAACTGATAGTTACCTTGTGGTTGAAAGATCCATTTCTCCTGATGAAAATACGAAAAAGCAACACTAGTCCAGCACCAGCTGCTTCTGTTTGAATGTGACTGACTTGTTAAGGAAAAAAAAAGTTGATGTTTTTAAAATAGTAATTGATCTGCTCAGGCTCCACCCCTTTTTTCAATTTGCACCGTCCCCTTTTTCTCTGCCCGTAACATCATGAGACACAGGCTGAAGTGGTTTTTACACTTTTTTGTTCCCAGTTCACAAAAATGGTGCAAATAAATAAATAAATTTAAATTTATCTTGAACCTAACCTCTTACTTATGAGATCACCTTGTTTGCTTATAAATCAATAAATACTGTTTTTTTGTTTGTTTGCTTGTTTTTTTGCATTTTTTGAGGGTCCTGGAACCAAAATTACAATGTAAGAATAAACTTTATTCTGCTGTAAAAATGACAACAGAAGGAAATCTTATTTTCTGTTTGATTCATGTTTTTCGCTCAGCAGAAGAAGCCTTTCATGTTGACCCTAGCCAACGCTGAACTATTTACAAGTTAGAAGCGAATGAACTGCCAATGTCTCAGTCAGGTATTTAAAAGGGGATAGTAAATAATAAAAACAAACAAAACTTTTAATATGAATTTGTTAATAAAGGTTGTTCTTCAACAAAGTTTACTTACAGATCACTTTCACTTTTCAAATCAACAAGCTGGGAGAAGCAGAACATACATACATTTTTTTAAAGGATCTCCCTTAAGTTTAAAGTTTCTGCTTCAGGATGTTGTTTTCTATAATCTGATTTATGTTAATTTGTGTGACATGTAAGGATGCTAAGTTGTCTCTTTTTTGCCAGTTCATGCTAAAAAACAAAAAGCTATAAACAGATCAGTCATTGTATAATTAATTTGCATTTGTGAAACGTTTTCACATACACACACCCAGGACTTGTTGAGTGATTTTAAACTGCCGTTTTGATTAGTTCACAGCCATCCGTGGAATGAGGAAACCAGAATATTAACTCCTTTGTTGTATAATTGAGCTTTTCCCACAAGGATCTACAAGGAAGAACATTTGCAAAGTGATCAGTCTCATACTTAACATTTCAACTTTTGCTGCTGAACAAGTTTGTGTTTTCCTCATTAGAGAGATGCACATCACCTCTTGCACCAATCCTGATAGACTTTTACGTCACTGTTAGTTGCAATGTTGGCTTGTCATATGTAGCACATGCTGCCAAGAAAGAACAGCTGCAGCTAAACAAATATGTGTTTTTGCTCTTGACACAAATAGCCTTAAAGTGAAAGATAAAATCGTTAATTGTAAATATTTAAACCATTTTACAGGTGATCTGAAACACTTATCCTATCTAAGTGTAATATCTGACCCATACAATAGCCAGACATTAACAAATTGTTTCTCTGTCTGTTAGTAAAAAGTGACTGTGATGTATTAAGTTATTATAAGAGGGTTCTAACTAAAACTTTTTTACAAGACAAACTAATGTACAGCTTAAATATTTTAGGCAAGTACTTAAGTATGTAGTTAAAACACTTCATATTCATTCCTAAATATCTCTGTGATGATTATAGCATTCATCATTTTTTATCTGGAAAAATTCTCTCTGATCGTTTTACTTGAAGAATATTTCAAAATCAGTAGGGGCTTTCAGTCATATCATGCTTTAATGCATATGACAAGCAAATCATATCTGTGAAAGAAACATGATTAAAAGAACAAAATAACTTTTGTGATTTTATACATTAAACATTCTTATTTACTAGTAAAATTTAATACAGATAATGATTCAGTTTGCCAAATAATGCACAAATCTTCCAGTAGTTATTGTGAGAGTTAGAATTGACATAATTTTCCCAAGAATCATGCACAGAGCCATAAATGTAGAAATGGGATGTTTGCAATCTTGTACTGGCATAAATGAGATTACATCAAGTTACATTAGAGCCTTGGTGTAATTACCTATGATTGTTCATATTATTGAATTTAGATAATTGGGGACTGGGAAATGACCAAATCACTGGCTGATCACTGGTTACACATGAATACAATGGAGATTTTTACCACTGTAAAATGTCAAATACATTTGTTGTTATTATAACCCTTATTCTAACCCCAGAGATTATTGTCTTGCTGGCCTACTTAGTTGGTGCCGCGGCCAGCTGTGGTAGACCGCTGAACACTGAGGAAGTTACTGCCGCAGTGTTTATCAGTGAAAATGGAAGCAAAAGAAGAAGAAGCAAGTTTTGTTAACAATTTGAAAAGACGGTTTGTTTGTTTTTTGGTCTGGAGTGATGCTGTTGGGAACTCAAGCCCCACATTTCATAAGGGAAACCCCTAAACTTTACAATGATGTCACACAGTCTTCACAGTCCCATCTAGACAGCGAGAGGCGGTGGTTCTTCCATCGAAGGTTTGTATTTCAGGTGCTGCTCTTCAAAACATTAACTTCACAGTCCATCACCAGACTTTGAGTTGTAATTTTTACCAGGAGCTAAACTAACCACATCCATCAGACTTTCTTGTCCTTTGGGAAGCTGAAGAATAACACTGCTGTGATTTTGGGTCAGTTTACACAAATAATTGCAACACATTGAACCATTTCACCCCCACACTATCTGTGTTTGCTATTTACTGTCTTGTTCATGTTCCTGTGTTTAGCATAGTCGCAGTTCAGAGTGATTATGGAAACTGCCAAAGAGACCCCAGTAATTGTTGAGATTTTTTATTACTAATTTAAAATTTGTGTAATTTTTTATAATGTGATATAGAATAATTATTTTGTATCTCCTGTACTGTACAGTGTGTGCATCATTTCATTATTGAATGTGTTAGACAGCTAAAATATATGAAGATATGACTATAAATGTATACAAGAATAGTGATTTTGTCACAGTTGTGTGAAGTAAAATAAACTGAAAATGTTTTTGTTTTTAAATATTCTGTTTTCTATGTTTACATCACAAGTCATTAAGAGGGAAGGTTTTAACAAATTAAACAAACAAATGCATAATATGCAATTTAAAGCCCAGGATATGAAGGGAATTATAGAGTCAGTTATCATACATTTTGCTTCGATTTCTTGTCCGCAACATCCATTATCTCTATTTGTATCCATTATTTCCACATGTTGTAGATTAAAGCATCCTCTCTTTGTGCTGCTTCACTATGTAACATCAATATTATTGTGTTAAGTGTTATGCTAAAACAATTTGAGAGTGAAATCCTGTATGTTGTATTCGTAAGCAGCAAGAGGAAGTAGGAGGCAGGATGTCATCAGAGTCACATTTGATCTTTTGGGTTAAAAATGACCACAGGCTTAATTTGCTCTGTTCTGTTGAAGTAAGTGGACACGACTGAACGCTGATATGTTGTCATGTCTGACCCTCTACGTTGATGTCTAGCCCTTCTGTAGATGATGCTGACTTTCCTCCTAAAGTACTGTCCAGAGAAGATGTACAGCAGAGGGTTCAGGGTGCTGTTGAGAAAACCCAAATATGCAGAAACCTGTCCTCCTATATTGAGAGTGTGAAACCACAGTGTCTCGTCCAACACTTTGACATCGCAGAGTGTGTCAAGGAGAGTGAATATCTGGAAAGGAGCCCAACACAGTAAAAATAGCAGTGTCACAGCATATACAAGAACTGTAGCCTTTGTGTTGTTGGCGTCATGAAATCCTCCACTTTCCATCCTCTGAGCTAAGGTCTTGATTATATTCCAGCTGCTGAAAACAATAGCCAGAACAGGGAGCACAAAGCCCACCACATTAATTATAATCTGATGGGCAAGCTTCCAGTAGCTTCCATGAGCATAATCCAGAACGCAGGACGTTGTGTTGAACTCCTCAGCGAACTTCACCTTTCTGTGAACTATGATTGGCATGCTCAGCAGGACCCCCAGCAGCCACAGGATGAAGCAGATCACCTTGGCATAAAGCGTCCGTCTCAGCCACCTAGCTTTCATAGTTTTCACAAGTGCTAAGTAGCGATCAACACTAATCATGACCAGGGTGTAGCTGCTGGTGTAGAAATTGATGGCAATCATGGAGTTGACTAGTTTGCATAAAGCCTCTCCATATGACCAATTAAACCTGTTCAGGATGTACATTCCCCAAAAAGGGAGGCCACAGAGCAGAAGAAAGTCAGCCAGTGCCAGGTTGCTCAGATATATTTCCGGTACAGTCAGTTGATCTCTGTGGGCTGCAAACACTGCCAAGACGAAGCCGTTGAAAAGAAGACCTAACAAGGATATGGTGAAGATGTAAGGGGGCAGGATGGTGTAGATCATCTCCCATTCTGATGGGTCAAATGTGGGGAACACGCTGCTGTTTTCAGGCCAGACTGATGCTGCAGTTACTGGACTAAGTTGCTCCATGAGCTGGGGAACAAATACATAACTCGTTAGCAAAATGCTATTGTACAAATGTTTGGTTTTGTTTTCCTTCAGAGAAATAATTTCTAAAAACATTTTCACACTATCTTTCTGTGCTTTGCATTACTTTCACACAAACCTTTTTAGATCATTTCCACACTTGTCTAGTTTAACTGAACATTTTGAAAAGGTTTGATGTTTAGAACAGAAAATGAAATGCAATACAAAAAGCTCTTACCTTTGGCTGCGTGAAAGTTATCCTCATTTGGTGAAAATGCTAATGATTAAAGATTCATCTGGAGCAGGACTCAACTGTGTACAGCTTCTGGTAAGAGTACACACAGCGAGTGAAGGAAGATCTGCTGCAAGCGGTTTTGTATATACAGTTGAATTCTTCCACACCCTTGGCTAAGGAGTTCAATACATCAACTCCTTTAGGAAAAAGTCCAGCTTGTGCTATGTACAAATAAGAGCAAAGCTTAAACTGCATACGACAAACATTTCACAACAGCAGCATATTAAGAACAAATCCAACTCAACTTTCAGGAGAAAAAAAAAGAAACAGATTTCATTTATATAGGAATCTTGTCGACCTTTTAAAGTGATTTGAACTACAAGCTTTTACCCAGTGTTATGGATGTTTTATGACACTTCTTAGTCTATGAATTGTCAAAGCCTTCAAGATATTCAAAGAAAGAACTGAGTGGAGGCAAGAATGATAACAATGAAAGCTAAATAATTTTATTTCATTTATTTTTATAATATAAAAATGGAGAAAATACTCCATAACCTGCTCATCCATAATATAATGGTGTAGTCCAAGCTTGTTTTCAGTATTTTCCTCTATTCAGAGTATTCTTTAATCTTGTAATATCTTGGATTTCCAGTTGGCATTCTTTTTCAGACTTTCCGTCTGTGCTAAAGTTTTCCAGCATTATTAGTATTTAGCATCAGGGGCTGCTGTAGCTCGGTGGTCAGTGCAGTGGTCTCGCAATCCTGAGGCTGCAGTTTATGTGTAAAATACCAAATGCCAAATCATTCCTGTGAAGTTCGCTCACCGTGTTGACCTCTGAAGAAGAGAGCAGCTGAAAGGAAACAACAACGGCATCAGTAGATGGCACCAGCTCCCCTGCATTCTTGCACAGAAAACTGAGTAAAGAAAATGAACGGATAGATGGATGAGACTGGGGTATTCTAGCTGAGCCACTGTTCATTTAATGTAGGAGGCATCACTAGTGCTGATCAGCGTCCTTTGCTACACTGAAATGGATAGTAGGTGGATATGATATCAGAGTTCTTAGTGCTCTTATCAAAAAGACTGTTCAAAAAAATATTGAATTATTTTAAAGGTCACCCAATACCCAAGCATTTGGAGCTTTTTCCACCCTTGATTTGCAAGCTGTATAATTAGACTAGTAAAAATTTACAAAAAAAAGAAAAGACAAAGATTTTTTACATCCAAATATCAACAACTATTAGTGCTATGATCTGTCTTTTCACTCACTGCCAAAGACGAAAGCGTGTTTGTTTTTGCCCGTGTCTGTGTGTGCGTGTGTTTGTTTATCTGTATCTTCAGCAAAATATCTTATGAATCAATGAGCAGATTACAATGAAACTCTCAGGAAGTAACCAGTAGATTGAGATCTACACTTGGTTACCTTTTGGAGTCAATATGGCTGCCACAGTGAAGCAACCTCAGAAAAATGACTACAACTAGGCCAATTTTACAGTAAGTGAAATAAAAATGAGTGTGGTAGTAGGTGAAAGTTCCAACATATGCTCTGAAAGCTACACATTGTTCAAAATCTTTACTTAGAACTGTTGCATCAACTTTTAGAGTCAACATTGACTGTGTGTAACCAAAATATCTTGTGAACCACTGAACGGGTTTTACAGAAACTCTTGGAAAGCAGTTTCTGTAACTAAAATGATTATAACTGTATCTCTTTTAAACATAAGATATTTTTTATTTAAAAGTCTGGTATGAAAAGCATTTCTTCAATGAATGCTAGAACTTTCATTTTAGAGAGAAAAAGAGCTCTTTTTGGAAATATTTTTTACATTGATTGTCAGGAGAATACTGGCTTTTGCACCCTTTTTAAAATTTGTTCCTTTTTGAAAAAAAACTGGGTGGTTTTCATCTCATACCTTGATCATAACTTGTTTCAACTCAAGTTTAATTTTTACAGTAAGTTCCCAAAGAATTACTTTCTTCTCGTATAGATTTAAGGTGAATTTACCCGCTTAACCCCTGGTCCTGTATCTCTTTAAAGAACTTTCTGTTTACTTAAATGGGATTTTAAACTAAGGTCTTATCAACCAGCCTGCATGTGTTTGATTTAATTCTTTTTTTAATTTAAAACTCAACAGAAACACATTTTGTCTCAATTTCATTTTGACTCAAGATAAATAAATAATGACAATAGCAAACCTAAACCTATATTGTAATACTGTACATGATTTTTCCTGTTCATCAGAAATAATGCAGGCTATTTATAAAGTACCTTTGGGGGGTGGGTGCTGGTTAACACTATGATCATTATTCATTTTGACAAAGTTATAGGAGCACACTGATATCAAACAATTATTAGGCCAATTATAATGGGAAAACTTGTCTAACTATTCTGTCATGCACCGTTTTACAGATGTGAAAACTACCATCCAATTTTTGAGTCATCTTAAATAAAAATAAAGAGTGTTGTTTGCAACTGAAACATATGAGGTACATATGTATATTTGTTCAATCCTTAAGGTAAAGAAATATTGCAAAACATAAAAAGAGCATCCAGGTTTTATTTTTGCTCTAAACTGTATTGACTTTAGTTTCCTGCCTTTCAGATTTCTCAGAGTTCATCTGCAAGAGCCACTTCCAACACATGAGGTCAGTGAAGGAACCATATCTCAGAAAAACAAATACACTTTAGAACAGCTGAAATAAGATCTGTAGTCAAGACTAACAGATAATACTATAACGCTATAATCACCAGGTTCAGAAGTAGTAATTTATTCTATAAAAAGTTATTTTACATAAACTGCAGCCCAGGCAATGTCACGTTATGGAAAACATGACCATTAATTGTCTTGCCAAGTTTCACGTGAGAAGCTATCAGTTTCTTGACTTTGTTAAGACTGTTAAACGACAATCTTCCCCTTCTTAAAAGAAGGAGGAAGGAGGAAGGTTATGATCTTTGCCTGTTTTGCATAGTTCATACTAACAAAACAGGAGTGCCTAGTATTTCCTGAATGAATGCATATCACCTGCCACCTTTCATGTCAGAGCTTTGGACTAAGATCATACTGTATGCAGTCGTTTTGCTCAAACCTTGAAAATAACATTATGAACAATCCCACGTGGGATTTCGAGATATCATGCTCAGATCATGTGTTGTGAATGACTTTTAGCTAATGGCACGTAAAGTTGAGCTTATTTATAACCATTGTTGTGTATTTAAGCTCAATTGGCTGCGACAGCCATCTCAAATCAGGATGACTGAAAAGTTAATCCGTTGCAGAGGTACATCCAATGATAACTTTCAGGTTCAAGAGATAGCTTGGTGGCAGACAGACACAAACACACACACACACACACACACACTGACACAGGTAAAAACATTACCATCTGCCTTTGCCTTTTGCCAGCAGGTGATTATAACACAAAAGACACTGACTGCAGGGATTTGTCCCAGTTACAGGCATGAACTGAGGATCACATTCTCTGTCAGGAGAGCAATAAATTAACAATGCAGACTGCAGTTGAACTATGACTTACTTTGAAGATTAAAATGAGGCAGTTTTAAATTCCTAGTATTTCTGAAGAGCTGGCGTCTGGGTGTGAAAGCTAATAAGCTGTGTGAATTAGTCTATAGTACTGGTGTTATTACATCTCAAATAAGGAGCTCTTTACTGTGGGATGTTTAGGTTCTTTTTGTTTTCATGAGAAAGCTTTGGCTGACATTTGAGTGACCTCACTGCTTTCACTCTAATTTCCTTTTGTACAAACAGTTCAGACAAGTCCTTTTCCTTCTGCTTTATGTATTTCCCAGGAACCACATACAGGAAGGAGCTTAATAAGCTGTTAGAGCCATAGTGTGTGTAGTAGCTAACAGGCTGCCAGTGTCCAACATGTTCGCTCCTCCCAAACATCCTCACATGATCTTTTAGTGACCCATTGTATCCAAGAAGATCAGAATCAGAAAGCGAAGTAAAAAGAAAATAAACACCACTAAATAAAAAACAAAGCACTCCACCCTGTTCTCCACGTTTCCTGTGTTGCCTTTTATAAGGCAACACAAAAGCATCAGTTTTTTATGACCTCTGACCTAGTGTCATATATCAGCAACTCTCTGAAAAGTTAGTGAATCTTTATTGTTTTGGGACACATGTATGCACTTGTGGACATCAGATCAGTTATTTACAGATTGTTTGCATGCTTTCCTTGTAGCTTGTGAAGAAAAACATGATTCATATGTTCATCTGATTATCAAGCTTTTGAAATATGAAATGTGTTTTTTGATCATTATCTGTGTGCAAATATTCAACTGTTTTGACAAACTTTTTTCTCTTTTGACTTACAGGAGAACTGTGCTCAGTTATGAGTGAAATAATTTTTGGAGAGTGAGATTCAGCTCAGTCTTAAGGTTTGAATGTCCTAGTTTTTGTCAAAGTTTGATCACAAACTGAAGAGAAAGCCTTGGCAGGTGACTGCAATTCACTTTGTTTTGCCTTTTGATTTTGCTGCCCGTTTGTTGTAGTTTGGTTTTGTGTTCGTCGTGTGAAGATCTTTTTCCCCTCATTGTGTCTTTGTTTTATTTTTTAAACTGTGAAAAACATTTTCAGTTTTTCTGTAAGACCAGCAGACAAAAGATATTAAAAGAAAAAACCATAAAGAGAAATTTAAGTTGTAGATAATTTTTGAACCTTAAGAGCATTGCTCCTCTTTGTGCATCGCCTGACTCCTGCTCCATCATCTGCCTCCTTGCCGACTCTCTGCAAACATCATCGCTCCTCAGGTGACCTTAGACAGAATGCTGACCTCTGACCCTCAACGGGCTCCAGGCCTTAACCTGCCTCCTTGTTATGGTTCTGTTTGAGGCCTGAGCATCCTCCAAATTCCTCAAAGACAAAGTGACAACTGGGCCATCACAGCTTCTGATCCAGTAAGGCACCTTTAAAATGTGTGATGGGAGAGATAAAAAGACAAGGGATTTTGCGTCTGGCAATTGGTAACTCTAAAGCTGACCTTAGGTGTGAATGAGAGTGTGAATAGTTGTTTGTCTCAGTTGTCTCTGTGTGGCTCTGTGATGGACTTGCGACCTGTCCAGGGTGTCCTCCGCCTCTCGCACAGTGACTGCTGGAGATAAGCTCCAGCTCCCAGCTACCGGGAAAGGAGAAGCAGGTAAAGAATATGGATGGATGGATGGATGGATGGATAAATAACATCTATTTCTATTTAAAACTAAACTGACAACCTGGCAGAATTAATGACATCTTCTGACCAAATTCCAAAGTGAACTATTTAGCTAAATAGTTTAAAGTACTCCAAATTCTTGCACAGATAAGAAACGAAAAACATTAATCCTAAAATCCAAACATTCTTTCCAAAGAATTCTTTTGGTTTAGAAGAACTTATAATCACTATTTCATCTTAGATTACTAAAGTATTTCTCGTTGCTGTGTTTGATCTTGATACATCCTTAATTCAAAGTAATTTATTCCTTAAATAAATATTCCCTAAACTCTCAGTGTTATTCTATTTTTTGTTGTGACATCTTAATTGTTTATTGTTGAGTCTATTTTCTAAATTTAGTTTTATTTTTGTAAAAAAAACCTTAAAGACAAAATTCAGTTTCCTCCTTATTTGGTGTAAATATTATGAGAAGGTTTCCTTGCGATGCACAAATTTCATCTCTTGGTTGTCGAGATCTGATAAATGGGAAATTTAATCTCAAGATTGAACTGCTGAATTGTTACACTTTTCACATTTTCCTTCTACTTTAAATTGAGCAAAGGGATAACTTTTCCTTAACCTATATGCTCACAATCAGATGGCAAAAGTCCCGAGGCTTGATGAGCGTAGAGGCCTGCATCAAAACCCAAAAGCAGAGAGAACTTGAAGGACTGGAAGAAAAAAAAACTAGGCCAGATCTCATCAATCCAGTCATGTGTTTGGCGAACGTGCCTCAGCCAAGCTTATGTCATTCATTGATTTTTCATTAATAATTCACCTCAGTGACAATGATGATAAGATGCACAAAAGTGCCCAAAATATTCAGTAGAATTTACTAATAGCCAACAGGAAACCATAAAGAAATCTGCCACTCTGAAACCACTCAAGTAATTGTCAACAAAAGAGGCAAATCACACACAAAACATAAATGACTTGCCAATCACTCCCAGGAGGAAGATAATGGACATGTACACTGTACTGCATGCATGTGTGTTGGGGGGTCCCACTTTTGGAAAAATATATATTATTCCCCCCAATAAATCATTTGAGGAAACAGTACTTTTAAGCAACATAAAAAAACTGAAAGCAAATCCACCATTTATTTAGGCAAAATTATGCATTTATGCTTTTTAATTAATAGGTTCTCCCTCCATCATTCTAATAGTGGTTTGGCCCATTGAATAGTAAACATGTAGGAAAGAGGGAAAACCTGCTCGGCCATTAACAGTTTGAATCTAAGAGTCCCCAAGGCACCCAATCCCTTTGGCTGTTCATCGTTTTATTTTTCTGAAGTCAGCATAAATAACTTGCTTCCAGTAAGTAGCTACTTTAGAAAAGTTCACTTTAAACAAAGTACTTGGCACACATTTGATATATTTCCACTTCTAGATTAAATGGAAAACCTGAACATTTGGAACAAGACCGCATTTTGTTTACTTTATCACCTCCTGGTTGAATCTTGGGCATAAATGCCCAGCCCTGCTACCACACAAATTGTACAAAAAGAAGGATAGGATATGATATGTTGCTCAGTATTTATTTTGTTGTTTTCTGTCCATAAAGTTGTCATCGTTTTCTCCCTCCCTCGGGTTAAAGTTGTTTCTCGTGAAAACAAAGAAATGTTCTCTTAGTTAGATCCCCTACAAGTGGATATTACTTAAGTGTACATAGGCACTACAAATAGGGCTAAATTTTTTAAATGAGGAAAAATACATTCATATTTGATGTACATAAAGTTATAGTAACTTGAGTCATAATCTGAACTCACCTTAAGTTATAATGGTTTTACTGTCATATCTATATCTCTATTAGGCTCAAAAACTAATTCTTTATTGGATTTATTTATTGACTGATGTAAATAAGTGGGATTGTATTTAGTTATACACAACATAACAAACATTATTTTCTAATGACTATATCTAAACTTCTAATCTTCTAATGACTATATATTTTTTTAAATCAACAAAAAAACTTTTCTCAGCTCAAGCTCAGGGCAGTGTGTGATATTTACATACACAATAGAATGTAAAATTTTTTTTACAATTACTAATTTTTACTCATTTTTTTCCACCTGTTGAAACACTTTCTGTCTTGTTACACAATGATGTGTGACCAGTGTTGTTGCAGTGTTGTGCACAAACCTGTTCAAACAAACGGGTTCATGAGTGACATCATTTTCTTTAACCTTCAAATTTAAGTTTTTGGGTGAACTGAACTGAGTGCAGCTCAAAATGGGGAAATAAAAGTTCTATTTGGTAGTGATTGGGTGGGAGTAACACACATACTGGTGTATGTACTCCTGTCTTTGTTGGGATTCATGACTAATAAAATGTTTGCCTTTTTTTAAGTCTACTTATTAAAATTTAGGGCTAAAGTCTTAAGGCTTTACCCGTAAGCATTACCAGTCTATGCTGGGGTGTACTTGCACATTTGGTTCAATATGCATCTTGCAGGAGTGAGCTCAAACCACAGTCTGTCCAAAACACACATACAGGAAACAGAGAGCAGGAAAAGAATGGAGCCACAACCTAGAGAAAAACTTTGAGACACTTATAACTTTCCTCTCTGACCAACTTTTATGTAAGGATATTCAAAGTCGTTGTCTTTTATTTAGTCCAGTGATGTTACCAGGATTTTATTAAAGTAGAGCATCGACCTTCTTGTGCTTTGATGAAACCACAAATAGTTAACGGGCCTTTTTTTAGTCACAATTTCAAAGTTGTTTCACTTTGTGACAAGAACAGAAAATATATGTGAATGACCGCAGCTGTACTGTAAATTTGGTTTCATTAAAATACAAAGTGTGTATAGAATGAGAGAGAAGCAAATGGTTGTAAACTGTGCCTATAAAAAGTATTCACTCATTTGATGTTTTATGCTTTTATTGCTGTCCTACATCAGACACGGTCATTATAAATTGACCTTCTTCACAAAGAAAAAAACCTTTAATTTCAAAGTGGAATCAAATTCCTTATAATACAATCAGGGGTGGAAATTAAAAATTTTGTCCACCAGCCACTGTGGCTGGTGGACAAATTTTTTTACCAGCCACTCAAATATTTTACCAGCCACTATTTTTTGTTGTGACAAAAAGTTATTTCATAATATGATGATGATGATCGACGCGGGTGGAAGCAGTTGTGGTGCCCTACAAGCTGAC
>NC_051439.1:9952136-10031695 GCF_001649575.2 Kryptolebias marmoratus
CCCCACTCTCTGAGAGCTGTGTGAAGCCAGCTCCGTATCTGATAGGGGAACGCGGCTCGACGTAACAGCAGCAACTCGAACACATTACTGCCCACTAGATGTCAGGAGGACAAATAACACCTTTTCTGTTCAAATTGCCAACCGCCACAGTGGCGTGTGTGTTGATCAAATTCACCCGCCACTTCAAATATTTACCCGCATTTGGCGGGTGGCGGGTGCTAATTTCCACCCCTGAATACAATACCAAATAAATGAAAATATATGTAAAATAAGTGATTGCATAAATATTCACCTGCTTTAAAGTGACTGTCCTAATTCCAATCAGAAAAAAAGATTTTTGAAAAGTACAGGAGATGGAAACAAAAGGAATTCCAATGCCCTAAACAACCCAGGAGTTCTGTTGAATCCATCATTAAGGGATTGGAAGGAGTATGGGATATGTGTAAATCTACTATGAGCAGGTCATCCTCACAAACTGATGGATGGTGCAAGAAGCAGAACAGGGAGAGAGAGACCACCAAGACACCTGTGAGCTCTCTGAAGGAGTTTCAAGCTTCAGCAGGTGAGATGGGAGAGACTGAGCTACAACTGTTGCCCAGGTTCTTCACCACTCTAAGCTTTAGAGGAAAGTGGCAAAGTGTTGAAGAAGACTCATTATGAAGTGTATTATTTCTTGATGGCCTTTTCCATCATGTAAATTCAGCTCTACAGAGAACAGACTCCACAAAACACTGGCACCTCATCAATGTTTTTCAGCCAGAAAACGTACCTAACCAACGTCATGACGGGTAAACCTATTACAGCAGTTTCCATTTCATAAATAAATAATTAGATTCTATTCAGCTTAGAGGCTGAAGCTGTTTAGGCTGCTAATGTAATCAGTGATTTACGTCATCATGACATGTTTACTCTACAAGATAAAAACAGTTTTCTTTTTGCTTCTTATTCATGCTGTATCAGCTCCGGATGAGTCATACAGTACGTAGTTTCTCAGTGCTGCATTCCTGCAATACAGGAAAAAAAGGAGTCTGGATAGTTTTCTCTCTGTCTTGGATCAAGCTGTTAGCTTTCAAATGAACATTTTGTTTTATTGAGTTGGTCCTCGGCTGATTGTTTAAAGAGAAGTGTAGGCGTTAAGTGCTGAAATCATTTATGACCACAACCAGTGCACACGTTTAACCATGTAAAACCCAAATTAGAAAAAAAAGAGCAACTTTTGTCACCTCTCTGATGATGTCAAAGTAGGCCTCTGATGCATAATTTGAAGGGTTACCTAATTATTTATGTTTTAATAGAGATATGAGATGGGAGCAGAATTTGTGTATTTGCACTCATGTTGTCAAACAAAATACACTGAACATCTATTTGCATGACTTGATGGCCTGATAGTCAGACCTATTTGCACATTTACCATCCAATGGCATTGCAAGACTGAAGAATAAGAACAAGAAAAAAAAACATTTGCAGATTTGTTTTTGGTACAGATAAAAGCAATGTTGTAATTTTGCAACGGTGGGGCTTGCAGGGTTAAGCTGAGAGATACACACGTTAAAGCAAACAGAATGTAGAAAAAAACTTTAAAATATACAACACTGAACATGACCCTGAAGCACCAGCACTGGAATGATATACAACAGATTTTATATCTTGGAGAAGAGAGGTACAAAAATGTCAGCAATGGTCTGAAAGGCAAACGAAGAAAAACAAATTAAATAAAGTGAAAGTGTATTCGTGACAAATATTTTACCATTTGAGGTTTTTGTCTGCCTGCATGTTTATTGTTCCACAATAATTTCAGCTCTAGTTTATGTGTGGTAAAAACTTGATTTCCTGTTTTCCACAACTCGCCTCCATTTGGAGAACACCTCAGGGTGTACCCTCACCCACAGCCCACAATGAGTCAACACTGGACCATTAAATGGTCTTCTGAAAAGAAATGCAAACTAGGATGGCTGATGCCTTCGCAACCACAAAAAGGAAAATGACTATGTGTTGCAACTGGAAAATCTTTGACAGATCCCTGTTTTAACTCTGAGTCAGGACCAGACACCACAGTTGTTTTGACTCGTCAGTGTCTGTTTTTCTGATTAGTCTGAGATTTAAATGCATCACAAAGATGAAAAAAAAAACTTTACAAGCCATGCTGTATGTTTTATTTATTGGTTATGTTATGAACAAAACATTTTTAGAAATCCAAAATATATGAAAAGCTCATTTATAGATATTAATTCACAACGAGTGAGTATGAATACATCACATGAACACATTTACAACTTTGATACATCACAAAGTTTATAGGTTTGGCTCATCAAAAGTATTAAAAAGATTTAATTTTCCCATTTTAGGAAACAAAAATTATATTTGGCAATAATACGTTAAAATAAATAAAGTAACTTCACCTGGAAGTAATGTTTAGGTTATGCATAACTTATATAATCACAAAGTAAAGCTTAATTAAATAGTGAGAAAGTTTGACCCTTACGATATTATTTTAATGGTTTATGATCATTTCAGAGTGAAAAAAAAATACTGTACATCTTTCTTTAAAGTCCATTTCAGGAAGAAATGTTAAAGTCTGAGAGGTGCTTTACACCAACGTTTTGAGAGTAGAAGACAAGTTTGATCGCGTGGACTCAGAGGTAATTGTTCTTTTAATACTCCACTGCTTCAGAAGTTCCTGAACTTTCTTTCTGAAGTTCTTTCCAACAATAACATACAGGACAGGGTTGAGTACACTGTTGAAGAAGGCCAAGTAGGTGAAGATCTGGTTGCAGATATCTAACGCAGATGAGATGTGACAGCCTATAAGGAGCTCAGCTCTTGAGAGTATATTCAAAATGGTGACTAGGTGGAATGGCACCCAGCATATGAGGAAGGCAAGGAGGACCGCCAGTATCAAGATGGTGGCCTTCTGCTCAGTTTTCTCAGCATTGAACCTCTCTATTCCTTGTGTTTTTAAAGCCTGGATGATCTTCAACGTACAGAATGAGATGATTGAAATAGGAACGATGAAGCTAAGAAACAGCAACATCCCATCACAGAGCACCTCTGCAGTGTAGCTTGGATATTCCAGATAGCATGCATGAACATTATACTGAGGGAAATGTTTCACTTCCCTAAAGATGAATGTGGGTATGCTGAGCAGCAAGCCAAAACTCCAGGTCAGCAGGCAGCCTAGTTTGGCATACTTCGGTCTCCGCATTCTTCCATGTGACAAAGCATGCACCAGTGCTAAGTATCGATCTATGCCAACTAAAACGAGGAAATAGATGCTGGAGTAGACGTTTAATTTGATGCCCACGTTGACAATTTTGCACATAAATTGTCCAAAAGGCCAGTTGAAGTTATTGGAGATGTTGACTGCCCAGAAAGGCAAACAGGACACCAGGACAAGATCAGCTGCAGCCAGATTGCTCAAGTAGATCTCAGCTACAGTACAGGGCTTCTTGTGGAGGCAGAAAACCATCAAGACAAATAGGTTAAATATAATTCCCAGCACACTGATGATCAGAATATAAACAGGCTCAATGGTGTAGACCCATTCCCAGGCCTCTGTTTCTGGACAGGGAGAACCATTGTTGTTGTGATGGTTTATATCCGATATTGTGACGTTGAAGCCAGGGATGCTGTGAAGAGTGAGAAATTATTAGACAAAAAAACATTAAAAAGAAGTTTAATGTTTCTTTCATTCAAATCCAGGCTAATGAAATATTTGTAGGAAATTTCCAACATTTTTTTCAGACAAAGTTATAAACCTTTCCAAACAAATCGCCAAGCCAAATGATTTATTTGGGGATTTTTTTTTTTCTGGTTTCCTGTGGAAACGTTCAGTATTGGGTCATCACATGAGTTGTTCAATTGGAATATGTAAACAGCACATAACTTTAATAAAACATGACTGAACATTTAGATCAGCCGAGTTTATTAGGTACAAGGCACAGTCAAAAAAAGGAAATTTTAAATGTTCTATATATTTGTTTTACAGCAATCAAAATAGCTGTTTTCCCCACTGCAGCCATACATTTTAACTACCATTCACATAGAATTATTGTACCTGTTTCTGAGTAATTTGGTACAGTAATTGCCATATTACAGTAATGAGCAACAGGCTCAGCTCTGCCTGCTGGATTATCCACTTGTGTGTGTATCTGTGTGTGAATATATGTGTACATCTGTTTGTGTGTTTAAACAATATCAGATATCATCTTTCTGATTCAGCCCTCTGATGTATTTACCTTTAAAACATTGTTAAGAAACACTATTTTATTTAACTTAGAGGCAATTTAAAGACCAGTACATGTATGATTTCTGAATAAAGAAGGTTCCAGTTCATGATTATCTGCAAGATTACAGAAGTTCCTGTCACAGTTTTTGCTTTCTAGTAAATAGAGGTTTGGCATTATTTAAAGAAACTGTCATCAGTACATCTATCCTACTTAGGCCAAGACTGAGCTGTCCTGACGCTCAACCTATTCACAAAGATCTGAACACATTAATCAATTAAAATAATATGAATAGCAGCAAAAAAGAATAAAAGAACATCTCATTTCAAATCTGTGAAAGTTCACTAAGATTAAGTTCAAACTTCAAACATGTCTATTTTAGTAGTAAAAGGTTTAGTTTTCATCTAAATCAGAAAAATAATTTAAATTCGAGTTTCCTTTACTAGCCAATACATTTTTAACAAACAAATGCTTTCCAACAAACTGTAAACCATTGCTTTACTATGATTTATACCTCTAAAAAGAAGAAAAACAGTATATTCCAGCTTAAAATGAAATATTTCAAGTATATAATATTATACCTTGTTGGCTGAAGAGTCATTTCTTCTGAGTGTGTCCAGATGTGAAATTTCCAGATGCTCCGGTTTACAGTCACGAGTTTACTGTCTCACTCTACTCTGCCTGTCTCTGACTCGCTCTCCTTGAGTGAACTGTAATTACTGTGATGTCAGCCAAAAAGGCATGGCGAGTTTATTCTGTAGTCAACAATGTCCATAAGTGATGACTGCCTCTCGTGTTTGTCCACTGTCCTCCTCACATAAACATTAGATGAACAGCAGTGCATATGTTATTTAGCAAACAGTAAATGTGATGAAGATGCAGTTTGTGAAAACCTCAGTACACCACCGCTGCTTCCACAGGAATTTAGAGTAAGAGCTGTGCCCCTTTAAAAAATGTACTTGATATAGTAATCATCTGCAACTGTAAGCATATCTATAAAAATCAGAAGTGTTGACAGTTTGCTGTTCGGGAGCAAATAGGAGACCATTACCATAATGTTAAAGAGGAAAGACATGGATGCACCAATACTGATAACAATATAGCGTATCAGTTATGGCACCATGTGTGTGTACCTGTACTTGTACTCAAACGAATGTTCTGATACCACAGTACCAATACCACTTTAAGTCAGCATGACGTTCAGCTCTCAGTTCAGCAGTCAGACGGTGGAGGAGGAGTATTGTCAGCGATGTGGAGATGTTTCAAATTAAGCCATGGTGACAAAAGTAAAGTGAACTGCAAACTGCAAATTATCCTCAGCAAAGTTGTCAAGAGGAGGGACTAATTCTAGCACTTTCAACACAAGTAATTTGATAACACGACTAAAAAACCAGCAGGATACTGAGGTCAAAGAGTTTGCTAATACATTTGCCTCTCGACAATCTCAGTGCTCACCTATAGGCGCTTTTTGAAAAGACTAATTACTGAGTTAAAATGAAAAATAAACCCCTCATATATCCAAGTACATGTTCAAAGTAACTGTAAGAAGTGTAACAGTGTTTATTAGTACAAGTGAAGCAGGGGCGCAGATAGGATTTTTGGACTGGGGGGACCAATCTGTAAGCAAATGATTTCAACAAAATAAGTGCTTTTTAGTTGGGATTGTTAAATTTGTGTACCACTGAAAAACAACATTAGTCTTTACACAAACACTGGGCTCTCTGTGCACACTTAAATGTAAATTAGTCAAATTGGCGGAACATTAATCATCGTTTTTACTGGCGATGTTAATTCTGTATTTGATGGGAGGTGGGGATGGATCAGAGTCACCATAGATCCGTGTGTGTGTGTGTGGGGGGGGGGTGTTCATACAATACATTAAAATACTTTAATGCTTCTGTCGAATAATATAATATATAATACAAGTTTCTCTAAATAAGTGAGAAATCAGATATCAGTTGTATTTATAACACAAATTAAATTTAAAACAAATATTAATATTTGCTTTATTATACTATTAGTTGGTTTCTTTTTTTATTTTTCATCATGCCTCACCTGTCCTCATATCACTGATTAGTATTTAAACTGGTACTCAATATTGGCAATTACTCAAGTTTAAGTACTTGTACCTATACTCTCCCACAGCCCACATATACCAACCCCTGCCCCACAGTGACTAATTAAGTGATGTGTTAATATAATTAGTCTTCTGAACTAAACAGACTGCAAATACAGTAAAAATATATATTTCATTTTATTCTCAGTAAATATAGCAGTATTTTTCATCAGGCTGTATGTTTTAATTAGACCAGGTTCTGTCATTTATTGTTTCTCTGACCAGTTTTGGTAAGTGAGTTTGGGAGTTAATGATGCTCTTTGTTTATGATCATGTCAGGTTATAGTGTTGGCATAATTAATAACTAGTTAGCCTACCAGCTGCTACAGAGCTAAACAACATTAGCAGTGTCAGGCGCTGATGTTTGGTTGAGTAATGTACAGGAAACCTCTTATTAAACTATGTAAACCTTGTTTTAACTTACACAACAAACTCACCACATGCTGCCAGGCAGGTCTGATGAGTTCAGTTTCGCTGATCAAACACAGCTAACAGGAGAATAAAGCAGCTTCCTTCCTTTAACTTGAACCAAAAATGGTCACTTTAATTTGTCCAGCAGTTCCAAGAGTTTATTTCATTATTTTAGTTCAGCTTCAGCCTTTGAAAAGTTTTGTTCCATGTGGCTAAGCCAAGCGGCACGTCAAGCAGTCAGCGTTTGTTTACGGTTTTATTTAACAGGGAAACTCTTCCTTTACAGCTCATCTTCACTTCTAACCGGATCATACACTGGCTTACTGGTAAAAAAAACAACTCTTGTCACTGCAGTCGTTTGTGGTGGGTGTACATTCTTTTTTCCTCCTGATGTTAATTTACATGTTTACATTCAGGTTAATTAATAACTCTAAATTGGCAATAGGTGTGAATAGGTTGTTGTTTGTCTCGTTTGTCTCTGTATGGCCTTCTGAGGACTTGTGACATGTCCAAGGTGTACCCCACGACTTGCACAATGACCACTGAAAATAGGTGCCAGCTTCTCTGTAACTCTTCATCGAAAAGCTAGTAAATAAAATGGATGAATGGATGATCCAGTAAGTTTGTATTGAGGTCAGACTGTGCAAAATGGCAAAGAGTCCAAAAGACACATCTAAATATTTACAGACATCAGTGCGCATGTTGGCTGCTGAAGTTTATGATTGTACATTTGCAAAAAGACTGAACAAGTATGAGTCATTGGTATGGGTGGCCAGAAGACATCCTTACTTTCAGATGTCTTATATAAACCTGTGGAAAAGTGTAATGCAAAGTGTCATAGTTTGCAAAAGTCCAATCACTGACACTGTTTTCAGGTTTTGTTTTTGCCTCTTTGTTTCTAATGAGTTCTTTTTTGTATTTTCACTTTTAATTTTTAAGTCTTGCCTTCCTGTTCTATTGTTAAATCTGATCGTATTTTGTAGTTGGCAAACCTGTATTTTATGTTCCGTCACCTCCCAGTGTAATTACAATCACTGTTTGCCATTGTTCATATGTCAGTTATTAATGTCACTGTCTGTCTCTTCACTGTTGTTTTCTGAGTTAAAGGATTCATCAACAAGTAAACTTGGTGATGCATGTAAGATGAATGTAAGTCCCTCTTAAGTCTGCATTTGGGTGCCTAGTGTTGTTTCAGTGTAGGGCTGATGAATTCATCTTCTTTTGCAGCCACAGAACCTTGGAGGTTTGTAGTCACCAAGTTGCCCATAAACATGGACCAAGTTTGCTTCAAACATGTAACAATGAGGGGACCTATTTACATACTCAGACACAGTTTTGTGAATCCAAAGGTTTATTCCAGTAAATTAAGTGTTTTTGATGTTAGCCAGCTGTTCTGGACGGGAACAGCAAGAAAAATTTGATTTTCTGTAGATGTTTTTCAAATGGCAGGAGGAACGCACCACAAAGATTTGGAACTGAAACAAACAAGCAACGCAACACTTTTACCTGGCATCTAAGGAATGACAGGGTCGATAGCCACAACCACTGAATGTGACTGAGGTGCGTCAGAGAAAGGTTCAAGCCATCCAAGCTAATGAGACTTTTCAGCTCAGAAACAGCATCTACTACACCATGCAGCTCAAAATTTATCTTTGTGATTTTCTTTTTCTGCTGTAGATGTGACATCTGATTCAGTTTCCAGTGTGCTTCTGGAAAGACTGCAGCTTTTTTTTTTCCAAAAAAATGTAACAAGAAGAAACTAATTGTTTCGGCATATGATGGAGCCAGGTTGGTGAGAGAACAGTTGGATGGTGTGCTGCTAAGGGTGTGGGAGCACCTAAAAAATGTTCATTATATGCAATGTTACTTACAGCTGAATAGTATTATACACCAAGCCACCTCTCACATTTCAGCTGTGAGAGTTTTATTTTCTAATCTGGGTAGTATTTCCAGTTTTTTAATTATCCAGTTACTCAAGCAGGCCAGCATTCTTGGTTTAATGGTTTCAAGAAGGCAGTCATGACTTTTCAACAGTGTGAAGCAGAACTAAGAAGATGTCATGCAGTGTTTTGAAACCATCAAGCATCTAGTTTTGTAAGAACTTGCTGTATGGCATCCAGTTTTTTTCTTAATTATTTTCTGCAGCTTTTTTACAGCATGCTAAAATGAGACATAATTTTAAGGAAAAGCTGCAGAACACTACTGAGGCATATCCTTAAGAGCTTCACAAGCAGTGTGGATGTAGAATAGATCTGTTCAGTTCAAAAAAGGATTGCATGAAGTAAAACTATTTTTATGTTGGTCGAAAACATTTTCATTAGTTTTCTTAACTATGCAATACACTGATATTTTGATAACAGACTCTGTCGATCTGTCCTCGGGGACTCATCTCAACAGCAGCATTAGCAACAGGAAACACAAGACTAAAAAGGACAAAAACACTGCTCAAACAGATCTGTGACACAACCCTGCATCATGAACAGTTCCTCTTCACTGACTGCTTTGAGTGGCACACTTACACAAGCAGTTTTGTTTTGTTTTACCCGCACTGCACGCACTTCTTATCGAGGCTCTGAATGCCACTATATAGGGCTTAAGCAATACTGAATGCAACAATATTTAAGGCAAAACTAACTTAAAATACTGGATTGTATGGCTGCTGTGGTGTTCTGGCACTGTATCAGCTTCTACTGAAATATAACCTTCAGGAGACATTTTCTGTGATTGAGGCTCGGTTGAACAACATCACAACCACTGACATGACAATGACTGAAACTAAGAGATGTTTCTCAACAATAAAACTGATCGAGACAGGAACATCTCCACACACATCATGCATTTTGGAGAGGAAACTAGCCAGGAGCACGCCTGACTTTAATGAGAAGGTTATTGACGACTGTGCCGCTTTCAAAAAGACTGCTGACTGTAGCATATACCATGTGGTTTACGTATAGTCTTTGTAAACTTAGCAGAAAAATACATATTGGAACAATTATCCAGGTTCTAAATTAAGCATAAGGTTAAATATTAGATTAATTTACTCATTGAATAGATCATTTCTGTCATTAGTGACAATAATCGTTTGTCTGCACCGCAAAATATTTTTGATTACACCAAATAATGCTGCTCAAGACAGACACTAAGTGCAACATTTAATGGTTTTCTGAATACAATATGACAGGGGCACTCATAGGCAGCTAAACATCATTGGGATTTGTGGGATTTTTGAAACTCCGTCCTACGGTCCATCTATTGTAGTTGCAAAGCAGAAGCAATTCCCAGTTTTAGTATGCATTATTAATACTTCCAGTGGTTGTTTCTTCCACTTAGGTTGGTTCCTCTATCTAATTGTGATAGATGATGTAATTTATCACATCCCCCACTGATGGGATCAGCTTTATGCATATATAGAGAAACATTTATGTAAATCAGGGCTTCCCCCTCCCTTCTGCTCCCTTAGAATACATACTGTGGTTTAGCTATTCAAATCTTATTTCTAAGTTAAATGAAAACAAGACAATACATTTGCACCTTTCCATTCATTACCCAGCCCAAAACTATTGAACATGCCGCAGGTTTGATGTGAGACATCCATTGCCGTCAGCTTTCATGTGTTGTCCCAGGTGCATTTCAGAAGATGCTGCCCTGTTGAGAATGATTTTGGAAGTAAATTGTTTTTAAAAGCTCGGGGTTAGGAATGTAATACAAGGAATGTATTTTGATGACTGATGAAGAAATTTTGGGTCTTGTTGCTTGTTATGCTTTTGGTAAGTTATATCAGATAAAAGAGCTTCTTAATTGAAAACCAGTTGCTGTGAAAAGATTTTTATCTAAAATATGTTGAAACTGATCCAACAAAAAAGGACACTGTAAGGATATTTTTGGCTGAATGGTGCCTGCAGCTCTATGTGTGTGTGTGTGTGTGTTTGGACAATATAAAATATTTTTAGAAATGTTGTTTTCATTAACCCATTTACTACAACGGCTTATCTTACATTTGCAGCATTTTCCCTCTATACTAACACAGTGACGACCATGTTCAAGGCCAAAAAGGGGCTGAGTTTCCATGTTCCATGTACATAACGAGCATTTATTTTCTGTAAGTTGATGCTGAATCAGAATTTTTTTTGATTGTTCAGGAAAAACTGCTAATTATTAAATAAAATTTAATTTTTCCTAGACCCAACTAAAGAATTTAGTAGCTTAACAAACTCTGGTTTTACTGGTATTGTTACAGTGATCATATGAGATCAGTTCTGCAGTACTGTCACTACTGCAAGTATAAAAACACAGAAATATGATGGTACAGTTGTGGACTGTTGGGCCAATCGCTGTACTCTTCCTGGGTGTCAATTTAGGATAAATAGAAATGGCAAAATTCCTGATTTGTGGCTCAGCACAAAACAATAAACTCATTAATCACTGGTGCTGCGGGTGTTATCAGACAAGACCCATCCCCTCAGTTTGATATCAGTTCTAACCCTCCAGCCTCTTCCTACACAGAACCTAATCGTCCGATCTAATCACATTCTCTGCACCACAGCTCCATCATCCAGTATTTCATTTAAGGCTCCAATCTGATGACTCCATTTATTTCAGATGAACGGCACAACAAACACTACACATTTCAACAACAAAAAATTAAGAGATTGAAGCCATAGGTTAGGATACTAAAGAGCATTTTCATTATTGCACTAGCAAAAACAGGGATCTATGAATAATGTGTGACAACTCTTCCATCTGACAGTCCTATGATTTTTGCGCAGCAGAAGCATGACCATGAGGAACTAATGACCACAATAGCATTCTATTATAAGAAAAATATTTCAGTTATAATGTTGCAATGACAAATTTCAGTTCCATGTTTCATTTTGGGTGTATCTCTGTCACAATAGTCGTTGGTGTGTATTGTTCAGTAGCAGATAAGACTTGATTTGTGATATGTGACTTCAGACTGGCCTCTGACAGGTGGAACTCCTGAAGGCAGAGCAAAGCGCTCATTGTGAAGTTGATTATTTTTATCTGGTATACTGGTGCCAGTGACTTGCCCATGTTATCAGTGACGGGTTGAAGCAGGTTTCCTATGCAATCTAATCAGAGTGAAGCGTTAAACTGACTGCTGTTGCAAAACAATAATTTCATCCGTTTCCCTCTTTTTTTAGTCAGCCTTTTGTTAAAAAAGTAAGCAAGTATTATCAGTGGAGTAGTCAGTCAAGCTGTATGAAAGACTGATTTATGCACAAAGTTTTAAAACAGGCGCTCTAGCAAAGCAGCCTAAGTTCTTATCATTTTGTACAAATAATGAAACTTAAAAAATTGTTTTGTTTATTTTCTTTGGCTTAATGTCTTGAAAAGTTAGATTACAAATATTTGCCCAGACAGCTTGTCCAGATAGCTTAATATATGACACTAAAAATAAGCCAAAGAGCGGCTATATGCAAAGGACATGAGAACTTTGAAACCCAACATTCAGACTGACTACGAACCAACTTTTAACCATGTTTTCCAAGACCTGCAAGAGGAAACTACTATCACACCTACAGGTTGAGGTACAACAAAAATGCTACGTTTGATTGTGGGAATACATCATTATCTCCACTATCTGAGTGTACATACCAAGACAATGAAAAGCCCTGATAAATTAAACACGAGGGCAGATAATCTGAGGCTGAAAATCATGACCAAGTCAGACACATTTGACCTGCACCCTTCCTTCTGAAAATATTGGTCAAAAATAGCTTTTAACAAAGTAAGACTGTGGCAAAATGGTGGAAAACAACAATAAATTTGTCTTTTTTATAGTGCAATAAAGTCAGTTTATCAAGCTGTGTAGATAAATATCTGTGATCTAATTGTACAAGACATGAAGCAAAGAAAACAGCTGTATTTATCAAGTTGTTTTTACAGAATGTCTGCTGCTTTGATAAAGCTCTTCTCTTGCTTTCAACTGTTTATCACCAATATTTTAACAGAGGCAAAATAATGCCAAAGACAGTTTTTTCAATGTGGAGACTTACTGTTTGACATATGAAGTTAAACATGTTTTTTTTGTCACAGTGATTTATTATGAGATAATAGATGACTCAGGTCCAAGGAATATAATCCTGTGTTCTCAAAACATTTGTCACAATTATTTAAAATAATACAGCTAACCTAAAAGGTCCCAAAATAGTCATTAAAACAGTTTACAGCTTTGGCTCCTGCTGTTCCGTCTGTTTCAGTGATGTGCACTAAGGTGCATAAGAAATGTCTGGACGAGGGGGCGGCGAGCCTCACACGTCTCTCAGCTCATTTCCTGTCTCACCCTGCCTGTTACCTAACATTTTTCCAGGCTGCAGATTTCATTAGTTATGTCTGATCCCACCCAGTCTTTCGTGGCTCCTGGCAGATTATGGAGAACGTAGCAGTCCTTCACAAGTAACTGATTTAATGTTTCACAGATGTTTCTCACAGACAGAGTCTTGAAGAGGAAAGTGGGCCAAAGCTTCTAAAGTTAGAGCCAAAACCAAGAATATGGTTTAATATGGAGCCGTTACATCTGAGCAAACGTCTCAAGCCACTAATACAACTTCGATGAGCACCAAAAATGCAGTCAACCATGGACCATAAAAATGTTTCTTTGACAAAAAACAAAAAAAAATCCAACCACTGTTGATGAGATGCTCCTGCCAGACTACACTATGACCGACCCGGAGTTGGGTTTTTTTTTTAATCTCCTAAAATGAAGAGACTGGAACTGAGATGTTTTCAGAAAAGGAAAAAGAATGTGGTGTGTGATATGTTATGTTTTTATATCTAGCTCTTTGATTTGAAACTCTGAATATCTGACCCGTAGTGTTTTTTTTTATTTCTCTTTTGGGATTTTGGAGGGGGAGACTGTAAAGTACACCAGAAAAAAATGCCCATTTATGGTGAAAAAAAAGTGTTTATGCTAACTAACCAAGCTAAAATTTTCCATTTCTTGCTGTGAGTGTTTAGAGCTTAAAGAAAAACAAAACATCTGTGGAAAAAGGTTACTTAACTGGGAAAAAATATATATAAAAACACAAAACTCACTGTGACTCTAAAAGCTTCTACTTGTAGATTCCGTATAAAATAAAACTTTTCTCCTTTGTGTGCGCTGCATGGGGCCAGTTAAATTTGTCCTAAAACCATATGTTTTATGTGGTAGAAGGGTAACCAGAAAAGGGGACCTCTTTTAGAAGGTTTCACTCCAAAAAAAAAAAAAATCCTACAACAATTTCCAAAGTTACTGCTTTTAAAACAGGGCTGACCTGGACTTCATAAGAGGTGGAGGGCTGAAAAACTAATTACAGTCTGTACTTTGGTTTTGGCTTTGAGGGGAAAAAAAGGGAGATTTCATTGCAAAAGCACAGAAGATGAGTGCAGTTCAGTTTGCAATAAAAAGCCATCTTTTTATATTTTATTTAGATCTTTTAGAAAGTAAGAAAAGATTCAGAATAAAAACCTGAATGCAGTCCTGAACAGTGCTGAACAAAGCTGATTTCTTCAGACTGATTCACACCCAGAGAGCTGACTGTAGGTCTGTGACATGTTCCTTCAACTTGTTTGTGTTGGAAGGATTTTTATGAAAAACATCCAAGAAATCCTTCCATAAATAATCCACTTTAATTTGAAACATCCTTTCATTCACACGGTCTTTCACTTCTTTGTCATTCTTCTAACTTTATTTATTTTGTCTGTTGTTCATCTTTACAGTGCAGATCCTCTTCAAACTGGGACGTTTGTGTCTAAAAATGAATTATAGAGCCCCCTGTTGGACAAGATTCATACTGTTTTGTGTCCTGGAAAATTGATTGACGAAACACATTCAGCCATATTGGAACAAAAACGATGATAAATAATAGCTATAAAAGCCAATTAATGCTTCAGTAAAAGTGACAGTTATTAGAGTTAAATTAAAATTAAATTATTAAAAATTGTTCTTATGTTGAATGACCCATTTTATATTATTGCATGACTATACCAGTTGATGTACATTGTTGTCATACTTCTGGTGATTTAAATAATGCTGTGAAGGTAAAACCATTTTTTACAGGTTTCCTATTACAATCTTTAAAAAAATGTTTTTATATGTGACAGTGTCTGTATTTCACACCTTACATGTGCCATGAATTATAAGTAACATCAAAAATAAGCAGTATCATCCTAGAAAATTTGTCAATATTTCTTAGTTAGCAGGAGTTGACTGAGGTCAGAATCGATCAATCGTTGCTGTATTTAGAAAGAAAACCTGTCAGAGATTCATCACAACGCACATGATCATTTTGATCCTTTTCAGTCCAGCTTTCTGACACTTTTCTGCAGATCTCAATCATCCTGTCATTTTCAGTCAGCGTGCAAATCCGTCTGCCTGGAAACTCATCTCACCCTCCATTTACTGGATCCTCTATTAGTCCCTGGAGTGGTTTCAGTTTTTATTTAGTCCAGCAGCTGAGGTCCAGCTCCTTCGACCATCGCATGTCAGGAGTGATGCATGTCAGTCTCATGACAACCTGCATGAACGGCGTGCTGATTTCCAGTTACAATTGGGTGTGCTAATAGAGCTGTTGAAGTGCAGGACTCTAAGAGGCCAGACTTTCTTCTATGTTTAAAATGGTTATAGTTTTCAAGAACTTCAAAACTTTTTCTCTAAACAATGGCTGCTTCTTTCTGCTTTGTTTTAAGACATAATCTGGTAGGTTTTTGGCATTCAGGCTCCCTCTAGTGCTGTGTAACAAAAGACCACTCTCACAAAAAATAAAAATAATAACAAATCCCAGTTTTGGGTACAAAAGCAGCTTCAACCATATGTTTTTCTGTTTGTTTGTTTGTTTGTTTTACCCCACTCAATCTAAGAATCATCAAGTCTTGGAGTCTTTTTTTCATTCATGTATGTAAAAAGTTTTGGTTCTTTTTCACCCAGTTTACTCCTCTGTGTTGCACATCAACACCATGCTTCTTTAAACTATTTTGAACATCAGACTGCATTTTAAGCCTTACAGTGCTAGAAAACTATAATTTTCCAGCGAAGAGCTGAGGAAAATTTAAAGCATATTGAAATTAATAGGCTTAAATATTCAGAGAGATTTGACTCGAGGCTCAGGTAGGCAGGACCACATCCATCTTCTTCCTCGGTACAGCTTCCTCATATATCCTGTTTTCATTCTGAGGATGTATTTTATGTGAGATGACAGCCAGTGACAGATATTTTGTCTGCCTTTTCACCTAATAGAAGAGTGTGTGAGAGACAGGCCCAGTCATCCACTCAACGGCGCTCCTAAATCAGAAGAGCAGAGAGCCTGCCGTTTGGATGACGAGTGATGTTGAGCTCCCATCGCAGAGTAACCGTAATGAAGCATATTCACCAAGGCTGCAGCAGCATCAGGGGGTGGCGGAGCCCTCGGGATTGCATTAATGCTCGCTGTTCCTTGTCACACTCGGCGTTATTATTTACCATCAAAAGTGTGCGGAGACAGAGAGGAGAGCTTAATGTAAAAAAAGATTACATGTCGAGCCTCATATTGTGCTCTCAAAAATGACAGGAAAGCAATCAGAGTGAATGCGTTCAGTGAGACCAATTTGTACAGAGATTAGTATGTTAGATGTCATTGTGAATGTAAATTATAGGAATTAATTCTAACACACAGGTTATATATCATTAGGAAATGCTTTGTGCCAGTTTCTCATAATTATGATTATCTTGTTGAAGCAGCCTGATTAACAAGGTCATAAGCTGTTGGTTCTGCATTGTGCTCTCATCATGAGTGGATATTAACTAAAATGATAATATTGTGTAACGAACAGCATCATGTCTGGGGCTTCGGCTCTGTGTGGAAAAAGAAGAATGGTAAGAGGAGAACTCGTAATGGAAAGCCGAGGCTCAGAGATGATTGCCACTAAAGGTGTGATTGAATCCTTTACAGCCTGCTATCACCATGGTAGCAGCCCACCTAAATCTTTTCCTTTTTTTTTTCCTGAGCTTTCTCCGCTTTGTTGGCGGTATCAAGAGGCTATCGCACAATCCCTATGGGTGAGATGTCTGTACAGTTTGCTAGTGGTGACAGCTGCCAGTCAGTAAACCTGAGGAATAAAACTCTATCTTTCTTGTGCATTTTAGCAGCTTCATTGGAACGATGACACATTGTCTTTCAAACGCAGTCGGTCTAATGAATCTGCTGTGAAGCTATAAAAGTGTCTCAGTATAAGAATCCAAATTTTATTCTTTTTTGATATGAGGTGTGAACATAAAAAGTTTGTTTTAATCTTGAATTATTCTATTTTTAGAGCTTGCTATATATATATACTGTAAATAATTCAAATCTACTAGATAACAGATCAATTTTTGCCTCTTCTTGGAGATATTAGGCTTTTTATTAAAGACAATTTGCTATTATGGACATTAAAAATTCAGATACAATAATCCAATAACAATGTATAAAATAAAGGCAAGGGAGAAGTATTAATAGACTTCATGTGCATGGTGTATGGAGCTGGGGCTGGGTGGTCAGTGCTGTGGTCCCACAATCCAGAGGCTGCAGGTTTGAGCATCAGGAACGGCATCCTGTGTAAAACAATTGCCAAATCCTTTTGTGCAAAGTTCACTTGCTGTGGTGACTCCTGAAGAAAAAAAAGCAGCTTCCCTTCCCTTCCTTGAAAATGAATGACACTATCTATTATTCCAGAGACATTATAAATGAAGAACTGGCCACTGTGGACTTCTCACAAAAGCATCACCTGAAAGTCAGATAATTACCATGAATTAGCATATATTAGTCCTGGCCAAGGTCAGTACAATTCATTTGATTCAGGTGCTCTAAGAGTAGCATAGAACAGCATCTGTTCAAATGGTTAAGCCCCTCGGAGACAAATCTATGATTAAAAAATTATTTTTATTCTTGCTCTTTTCGAAGTATTTTTTCAAGCTCTTTTCCTACTTGCAGATGAGGTTTCTGGGATTTTTATTTTTCTCAAAGTTGGTTGATTAGATTTGAAAAAAAAAGTTAAGTACAATGCTGTGGAAACAAAGTGAAGATTGTTCAAAAGTTATACTAAGAGCTGAGGGGGACCACAACAACACAGTTGAAAGGAACTAGTGTTTCCACATTTCAGATTAAGCTGTCTTTTAGTTCATAAAGAGCTGAAAATAACGAGGATTAAACTGTGTACTGAAATATACCTGGAGTCATTAAATGTAATTGATATATTTTTCCCATGAGCTAACTCAAAGCTTTGATGATATTAGGAATCACAATTTTATTTAAGGTTTGTTCACTTAACCAAAAAAATGACCTTGGTTTCCCTTTAAACATGGGTGTAAAATACACATGAGGTGCATTGTGTCTCAATGGGTTAAAGTAAATTTTCATAATTTATAACACTATGTGCCACATGATAATAAGGACTATATGTCATAATATTAAGCAGACTGCACTCTGCAGCAGGCTGCAGCAATCTGGTGAGGAGTGGAAAGAATCTCAAAGAAAATATTATGCATAGTGATGAGGAGATGAGCCACAGTGATGTCAGAAGTTGTGCCAGGAATCTGGAACCTCAAAGCCAAAAAGAGGACAGACAGAGGGAGACAAAGACACGCAGACACAGAAGACAAAGATAAAAAAAAAAATGTAAAAGAAAAGAGAAGACAAAAGCCCCAGCTGCAGACACAAACCATGATGCTACATTTTCATTAGTGCAACTTTGCAAAAAAAAAAAAGGAATTATTATATTTTCCATGACTTAAAACCTAATCTATCATGTCTGTTTTATGGAGAATAAAGAGAAACAAACAATGGCTAAAAGAGGGAGATTTTTGTCTCATATATGCTTGGAATGAAAGGGTGAAAAACAATTTATCTTGTTGCAATATGCAAATTTAGCACTAGATGTCATCAAATCCTGCACTTGCTTAAATGTTGATGTAATATAGGTGCAGAAAAAGTGGGCGTTTAAGTCACAAGACAAGACTGTGGTAATAAAAAAATAAAAGCCTTTCTTTTTAGCTTTGAATGATTCTAAAGCCAACATGGACTTGGCCCTGAGTATTGTGCTGTAATTACTTTCCAGAGAATTATGTAAACCTTTTTATAAGTATTTCAGCACTGTCTTTGTTCAGCAAAACCTAAATTACCACGGGCAAGAGGTGGCATGGAGAAGGAGAGCACAGAAGAGTACATGTAGGTGATTTCTAAACAACCATGGCCTGTGTCAGGATGACAGATCGCACCATTTGAGCTTAGTATCAATATCATCAGGGCGGCAGAGCTGAGGACGGTAAAATCTGCTGGAGGGTTGGCCTCGCAAAGAGCAATAAAAGGTGAATTTAGTTGTAAAAAAAGATGTAACTGAAACACCTTACAACATTAACTCCTGTGTACAGTGTTCACATGTTTGCATTTAGAGAAAAAGCGTTACAGTAAATAACTCCTCAGTTGACACCTCAAAACCCAATGACAATTATTTACCCAAAAAGAAAAAAAAATTGCATTATTACACAAATTTTAAGTGTAGCATTTATATCCTTACAAAAAGAGCATTGTATGTTTTACATATCTAAATATTTCTACATTAACCATTTATTAAAAATAACAGGCTTTTAAAGTCCATCTTTAAACCTTGAAAAAGTACACTCATAATAACAGATTATTGTATTTCTACAGTTTCTTTAGATGGTACAATAAATACAGTAAACCAGTACTGGCTTTTACAGCAAATGAACATTTAAATAAGTGTAGTGTTTGCACAACAGATTTATAACTCTGTATCATATTGGTATTATTTTGTAAATCACAGGAGAAACATTTAGCAAAAAGCTATTATGTCTACTTCTAACTCTCAGTCTAAAATGGAGAATTAGTTTATGATGTGAGTCAAGACTTGACACATAAATCAACTTACTGACTTTGAACTCGTGTTTTGATTAACTACAGTATCTTTATCCACCTTTTTCATACTTCAACTACGGCATGAACTGGTTTAAACAAAGTACAGACTTTAGTTAGCACATTTCAAACAAAGACCAAAATCTAGCAGCTGTATTATTTATGAGGCTGCGGTGGAGTGTATCGTACGTTTCTTGGGAGAAGCATTAATTGTATCTTTGGCTGCAGGTTAATGCTTGAGTCTCAGGTTGAACTTTCCATGTCCTAGTTAGGACTAGAGCTATTTGATGCCGAGACAAGCTGCCTCCAGCATCCAAAGTAAGGCTTGGGACTCGCTTCTTACCTCAGTGTGTGACGGCTCAAATGCCTTACGGTTGAAAAATCTGCTCAGTGCCAAAGCTGAATGATGCACTGCAGCAGCTCAGCTGGTTCCAGAGATATGCTAGATGCATTGGTTATTGTGTTTCCAATCCGAGATGAACAGTGTCATAATCTGTTACAGCCACTTGGTTGATCGCAGTTCTTTTCTACCGAGAAAAATACATGTCTAGAGTTGTGTAAAGCAACAGAAGAGGTAAAGAAAAGGAAGCACACAGTCAGTGCAAAGGTTTTCTGCAGAACCTCAATTTTTTTTTGGATCTACTTTGAATGAGAGCTACACCAGATAGAAATCTATGCAAATCTACGCTGACAGAGATGCAAACTTGTTCCATCTGCTCATCCATTTGCCTGAATGACTAAAACAAAATGGGATATTTCTGGTCATAACAATGAGAACAGTGATGATCATTTTTACACACACTTTGTGCCTGCTCAGACTAGCTCTGTCATTCACAAGTAAGCAGTGAATCCCAGGCCTACCACACAGATAATTATATGCACAATAAAAAGTCTTTACCTAAAACTTTCCACTCTCACATGAATTTTCACTTGGTTTCTTGTCTGTGCTACATTATATCTGCATAAACAAGCATTTACTATAAGGACGTTTTATCTCCTATTGCTGAAAGTTTAACTTATCTGTGTTAAAAGAAAGTCCTTTAAAAACTGTACTTAAGCAAACATGTTAGGTGAATAGTTTATCAAACAATAGGGAAAAAAGGATACAAAGGTTTGGTTTCATTTGTGCTTCTAATATTATTTAGATTAAATCAGTAGAAGTTATCTAAATCTAATTAAAAAGACTATGACAGTTTAATTTGATTTTAAAATAATCTTCGTTAGATGCTACATTTGATCCAACACATAAATATATGAAGGGATGAAGTGATCCCTCCTTGTGTGATTGGGATGGCAGTGCAGAAACATTTTTATGGGATTTTAATAATTAGTCTGATTTTTTTTTAAGTTGGGTTTTCTAAAGTAGTTATCAATATTCAGTATCTTACCTGCAGTAGACAGCAGTCACTGTCAGCACAGTTTGGAGAATCAGTGTAAGAAAGCAAGCTATGACTATAAACCTTCAATATATTATGGTGGTTTAGGCAAATGCTTTTATATGAAACAGATAGTTTTGCACTTGGCCAGTCTTAAGCATAGATGTCTGTAAAAATAATTGTTTGAAGCCAAAGTAACATGATTAAAATGTCCAAAATAGAACATTCACTGGAACCAATATAAATAATTTGAGGCTTGAGTTGTTTTAGGTGTTGAAATTCTCTCAAATAGGCCCCAGTTTGACAAGCCATTAGCTTGACTTCCCTTGAGAGTTTCTCTTTGGTTCTCCAAACTGGAATCATTATGACTGCTGTCTACTCCAGGTAAGATACTAACTACTGTTCCACAGAACCACACTTTATTAAAAAACAAATTATTTCTGAAACAAAGTCCTTTGTTGTGTCATCAAAACTGCTTACAAAACACACTGATGTTAGGTATATATATGTTGAATCAGCTACATAAATTATTTTTATTACCCTGGCTTCAGAGCTCCCTAACATGACCATAAATAATAAAAAAAAAAATAAAACTCTATTTGGTGAATGTTTAAATGTGATCTGGTTCAGTCCAAATCCTAAGCTTCATTTAGTCTCTGTTCTCCCATCTACATTACAGATAAAGAGGATGTCTGAGCAGAAATGTAGAAACAAACTTAACCTAAAAAAGTTTCTTCAAAAGTGCGCACATTTGTTTTCTGTCCTTAACAAAAGGGCTGTCATGCACACAAGCTTCCTCTCAAACCTACAGCCGTAGAATTTAAAAGTGCTTGTCGATGACAAATGCAGCCAAGTCCCAATCTTTCTCTTTGATAAAGAAATATGGACGTGTATTTGTCATTGTCAAAACTTAGACAATCCATGGGGGCTCTAAATAATCCAGAAACCTAGTGAGGGGAAAGAAAAGAGCGACATAAAGATGGAGGACGTGTCTGCTCTAAAGATTCTTTTGGGGTTTTAGTCATCCAACAAAAAAGCATGACGTGTGAGTTTTCAGTTTGTCTTTGTAAGCATGTTTATCAGAAAGTGCAGGCATAGACAACGCCCACCACCACAATATTTCCGATAGTAGCGATGATGGCAATCCAGAGCCAGATGGCATCGCTTGACATGGACTGCTGCTCCTCCTGCTGGCCGTGTACCGAGGCCGCCGAGGCCGCCGCGTTGACACTGGCTGAAGAGTTAAAGAGCGAGTGCTCGCCACTGTAGTCATCGTTGGGTGAGGAGTCCATGAAGGCTCCTGTCATAACAGGGATCTGGAGGGAGAGGTGATAAATGGAGGAAAGGGTAAAAGGTTTTGTATTTTAGCTCCTTTAAACAACCTTTTCAAAACATATAATTGAGTGAAGTACTATTGAAAACACTGGCATAATAGACTGAAACCCAACCAGGAACCAGATGTATTAAATTCTGTTTAATACACATTTAAATCCATATAAATATAATAAGCAGAGTATATATATATATAAAAGCAGAGCTGTGTAATATTAATCTAATATTGGATTCACAAAGCTGTGGACATGCATCCTTCTTCAAATAAATCTCAATCTTTGTTTTATAAAAGTACATGAGCTTTATTTCTTTAGCCATAAATGGATGTAAACACCTCCTTAATTAATCATCTGCAAATAAAATTGCAGTACGTGACAGAAGACTTCAAGCATGGGATAAAAACCACAAATAAGAACAGCTCCACCGAATGGGAAATTAAATGACTCATTTCAGAATTAGAGGAGATGAAATGTGTATCTCTCTGTGAGCTTAACTCTAAATTTACAAATGGTACAAACACGGCTGTCTGGAAAAAGCATCTGAGTTTAAGAGCAGCAGATACTGGCAAGTAAAACACTCACAGACATACAAATACCCATCTGTATGAGCCTCCATTCTTACCCATGACCACTACAACCGGCCTCCACTATTCAGACCACTAAAGTCTGCAGGGTCCTTGAACGGGTGGTTTTGTTTTATATTCATTTCTATAACACCCATTTTTTCATTTCCACTTATTCATGTAAGATTTGATTTACAGTAGAAAAATGCATGAACACGTAGAGCTGCACAAGAATTGGTACAAAGAATTCATTTGTTTAAAACCAGCCGACCAGAATCTGGCACACTCAGAACTGTCACACCTTTAATTACAGTGTAGACAAAATGTTTAGTATTTAGGAAATAATCAATATTGTAGTGAAGCACTGAATTAGAACACTGCTTAAATTTAAGCTTTGTATTACTGTAATCATCATTAAATCAATGAAATATTAGAACAGAACTGGACATATTATATATTTTTAGAGAATAAGATGCTTTGGGAGCAGAGGCTAATTGTGTCAGAATTGGAAAGGCCTTAGAAAAACAAGGGTCATGCAGGAGGAAATGGAACAGTCTGATACAATTAGAGACAAGCTGAGGAAAGGTTGTGTGACCGCTTCCCAACCCTGGGGTCATTCGGGGTGGAGTTTGTATGTTCTCCATGTGTTCATGTGGGTTTAAACTGGGTACTCTGGTTTCCTTCAACAGACCAAAAACATGCATATTAGGTTAATTGGTAAATCTAAAATTGTCTTTAGGTGTGAGTGAGAGTGTGAATGGTTGTTTGTCTCGTCGTCAACATGTCCAGGGTGTCCCCCGCCTCACGCACAGTGATGGCTGGAGATAGGCACTGGCTCCCTGCCATCCGGGAAAGCAGAAGCGGGTAAAGAAAATGAATGGATGTGTGTATATAAAGGAACTGTCACCAGGAGGTAAATGAGGAGTTTGATTGAGTGCCAATCAAAGAGGTATATAAAACAACTAGAGTGTGCACTAGATTTACTACATTTACCGTAACACCAAGTGCAGATGGTTGCCCGTTTTGGTGATGGCCACCGCTGCAGCAGGGCATCACAAGGTCACATGACCAGTGTGCACTCTAGCTGTTTTATGTAACTCTGTGATGCCAATCAATGAGGAATTAGATTAGTTGGGATGTCTTTGTTTTAGGGTAAAATATGATTTTTTTTTTTGTTTGTTTGTTTGTTTAGAAATTTCTGTTCACATAGGAGAGAAAGAGTTTAGAAATTTCAGTGCTCCATCCAGATTGCATTGGGCCCGGCTTTTCTTCATAGTCAGTAAAGAAGATACAAAGCTTGCAATTACTTTTATGGTTTCTGTTAATTTCATGTGTACAAGTGCGTAATGGACAAACAGAGCCGCCACAGCGGAGCCTGCAAAAATACAAACATCTGCTTTTTTCAACAACGTAATGTAGACAACAATTGCAATTTCATTTTAATCAAAATGTCATCTTCTGAGCTGGAAACATTTAATTGGTTTCTGTAACAAACTGGTCGTGTACAAGCCACAACACTGAAAAAAACTGCAACCTTCTTTGTTGCTTATTTAAGAGTGAGTTATGCTAAGATTTACTTTCTAATGGAGTTGCACAAAACAGAATTAGCTCAGAATATTTAATTTTGATAACTGAAAATAGGCCTGGTAATTTTTTTAAATCATCATTTAAATATTAGAGTTAATAGTTTTATATACCAATAACTGTTGCAGTCAAAAAGCATGTAACATAATTACTAAGCATTAACATATTTTTGAGTAGTAGTCATTCTGACTTTGTCAGCAAAAGGCTTAAATGCAGCAAAGACACATAAACTACAAGAAAAGCAGATAAGTTTCATGCATTGACTGAACACTTATATAAACTTCTGCACATTTTACTTTACATTTGAACTCTTCTTTTTATTTTTAAAGAACTTTGACAGTTTTTGGCAAGCAGAGCGGGGGAGTATGAGTTGAAGTCTGATTGTGCAAAAGATTAATATCACTTTAATAGTGAGAGCATTAATTTTGTCAGAGATTATTGTGTGTGTGTGTGCATACGTGTGTGTGCGTGTGTGTGTGGGTGTTTGTGTCTGCCAATTAGCAGCTGATGAAAGTGACCTTGATTTAAAAAAAGAAATCCCTTTACAGTGTGCACTGAGTCACAACTAAGTTTTTTCTTCCCCTGATATTTGTGCTATCTAAAGCCAGATTTATTCCTATTTGCCTTGCATTTTAATTTACAGTATTAAAAAAGACTTTACAGCACTGGTTTTTATAAGGACACCCGAACAGACATGAACAGTCTCACTCTGTCTGACACACCGCTGTGTGTTTCCATGGCATGCAATCTAGGAGAGTAGTGCTTAATTAGCGATGAATAAATGTTTCAGAAGTGACCAGTTAGCTACCGAGGACAATTTTAGCACCGTGAATGTTACAAATAAATGTTAGTGTATCTCCATCATGGGGTGAATAACTACAAAAGGCATGATAGAACCTGACCGCTCTGAGATTGTGAAACAAATTTTAGAGAAAACGTGAGAAGAGAAACGCTAAAAATACTTCAGAGGGATGTCGAGCACTCAGAAACACAGGAATTCTTCCTTGCTTGCTTATTTGCTCATTCTCTGTCGAACAGTTTCTCTCTTCTGAACACACAGGCTGATGCACAAAGACATTAACATACGCCCACACGAACACAAATACTTCTGGTCTTTCCTCACACGAGGGGGAAATCACTGTTTAGAGAGCATTCTGCTGCTCTACATTCGCCGGCCTCTGGTGGTGAATAATAACACGGCACGTCCCGGGGAGCGCCTGCTGCTCACATGAGCATGATGGAGGCAGACAGGCGTGCAGGAAGTCCAGCAACCTGGGTCTCCCCCACGACTCAGTGTAACTGCTGATTTGTCCACTATGGCATGACATTTCTTTTTACTGCACACACACACACTCATACAGAGAGAGGGAACATTCAAGGTCAATGGAAATCAGCATCAGACAGAACAATAATAGAAGAGGCCCCACTAAAAATATACCACTCTGTACTGTATATCTAAGTATATCTTTACACCATCCAAAACTGAGTCAAAGAAAATCTTTTCATTGTGACAAATCATAAAAATTATGACTTGTACCTAATAGTTAAAACATAGCTAACAAGAGGAGACTCATCATTTTTTTTTTTAAAAAAGGATAAGAGGAAACTAATTTTTAATCTGAATATGAATATCCAAAACTTCTTTTTGGTCCCAGCAGATTTTTGTAGTCCAAATGTGTCTTGACTAAGCTTTTTTCCACACTGTTGCGGTAGGGCTGGGGGTTATAATCTGTTTTATTGATGCTTTCTGTATTTCTGTACCTGATTGTTGTTTCTGTGTTGTAAAGCACCTTGGATCGCCTTGCTGCTGAAAAGTGCTATATAAACAAATTTCACTTCACTTCACTTCATGATGCAGATATGAACAATTCTGAGCTGATTTAAAAAAAATGTTTATAGTGTCATGTTGAGGAATGGAAAAGACAGGACTCTGAAGTGTAGAACTGCATCGTGCACACAACAAGACACCAGACACACATTATTGAGATGGCTAATGATGGCTATGAAACAGCACCTTCAGCATTAAAGGCTAGTGTTTGGAGGGACTTTGGCTTCCATGAAGTTAAAAGGCAAAATGATCTGGACAAGAGTCACATTATATGTAAGCTGTAGCAGCAGTAGCTCGCTGTCACACAAGAGGACCATTAAGTGAGAATGTCAAAATTTCCACCTAACCCAAAAAAGGCAAAGCAAATTACAAAGTGCATTGCAACTTTTAAATCCAGGGCTTGTGCTTTATTTTTTACACTTTGAAGTCATCATAGAACATAATGATCACAGCCATTCCTGCATCCTACAACTGGATCAACAACAAAGTCATAAAAACACTGAAGAAAGCAGGGCAGATAGCACTAATGTGATGTTGCCACAAAATCTTATGACTTATTACTTTTTTTGACTTCTTTTTAGTTCATTTAGTTCCTAAATTCTTCTTTGAATGAAAACTGTTTTATTCTCCAACGTAGAGCGAAAAGTTTCATTTCCAGTTAGGATTTTGTTTGAACTGTGATAAAAAGTGCATTGAGCTGAATTGTCACATGAATTGAATCAAATCAAATCAAGAAATACCTAAACATTTCCAGCCCTGGCTTGTGGGGAGTAAAAAGCATTCAGAGTGCAAAATGTCAAAGATAAAGTGCGGCTACTATTCAGTTTTTTAAAAAGAATTTCAAAAATGACGATTTTAAGAAGCAGGAAAATTTTACCCAGATGGTAATTTTGTTTTTTTGTTGTCCTTTGCAGCCAGAAACTGAGCTATTACAATGTAACTGAAAGTGGATTTCTAAATAGTTTTTAAATATTTTATTTTTCCTTACATACATTTAGCCATTTGATAAATAACTTCTACCTGATTTTAGTTGAAAAAATAGAAACATTTGCAACACTGTAATGCTGAAACGCTCCCCTTGCATTCCAACCTGCTCTATCTAGTCAAACACTCAGTCAGACAACTGATGCTTTCAGCCTCGTCTGCATTCTTTATTTGTATGTTTAATTCATTCGTAACTCATTGTCCAAAGGAGTGAGCTGTCTCCAAATGGGGAAGTGTACTGAATCAAATGAAGAAGATACTCGGAGCGCAGCGAACAATATTCCACTGCCAAGACGTCATCTAAATATTTAATTATCCAAGTTTACTATTTTTGGAACACATGATGTATGAAAATAAGGGTATTGTAAGAAACTATAAATCCAGAGTTGTGTGGATCGTGCTGAAGCAACATGTGGCAAAGCACTAATGAAACCCAAGGAATCTTACGGAAGCGGCTCTCAAATTCATCTGAATACCGAGGCAAGCAATGAAAGTCAGCCCCCGTGAATTACTGCCAGGAATCTGACACTTGCTGACATACATGGATGAGTAACTAAAATAACAATTCAACAACAGACCAAAAATGTTCTTACTTTTCAAAGGGCTTGTTATAAGTTTCACTGAGCCTCCTGAACATATTTTATTTCTTTAGATTGAAACTTATAACAGACTAATTCCTACCTGGGGTAAAAATAATAAGTATTTTAGAGATTTAATATATGTATCTTTATATTTTTGCTATGCACATGAATAAAAAGCAACAATATGTTTCTCACGAGGACACACAAAGCACTAGTTCATTATTTATTGACTGCACTGCACAAGAATTAAAAAATAACTATTAGTGCATGTTCTTTACCCAGTTTCAGAAAGTTTAAATTTGAGATTTAACTAGTTTAAATATGTACAAGTGAACAAACTGAGTTTCTCATTGTTGCATTTCTTTGTTTAAATTTACCCATAAAAATGAATGAAAAGTAAATTTTAACTATTCATTTACTTTGCGTTTACACTGTATTTGTTCTCATCTGAGCTGCCAACCAAAAACTACAACCTAAATTTTAAAAATGACTTGTTATATTTTACAAACCTGTATTGTTTTTTTCTTATTTTCTGTTTTTTTTTTTATTGCATGGAAAATTGGTGAGAAAGTAGCCTGGAGTCAGATATGGCCACAGTGATGTTCAGGAAACCATTATTGATCAAGGTACACAATGTACACATAATTAGGTACACTCAATCGAAATGCATTATCTCAGTCTGACACAGCTGGCCTTTTTTCACTGAGATACAGGCTGAACTGGAGCTCATTCGGAAGGTTTGCATGCACAACACGTACAGTAACTCTTTCAGTTATATACAACTGCCGCTGCCATCGGGCAAGCGGTACAGGAATATACGGACTACAACAAATAGACTGAGAAACAGTTTCTTCCCCACAGCCGTCAGAGCCATTACTCCCTGCCGTCCCCCCCTCCAACATATATCATAACCTGCAGTTACACATACATATCTCCCACCCCCAAATAGCCATATTGTTCTGCACTTTGCACTTTGCACTGTTACATTATCTGTACTTTGCCATAATTGGACCTGCTGCTACTTCTTTGGTATGGTTGAGTGCCTTTAGTTAATTTAGTTGTACTTATTGTTATTATTATTATTGTGTGTTTGCTTATTTATACTGTATATATTTGACCTTTTGCACGGGAGCTGCAATGGAAATTTCGTTGAATTTTGTTCAATGACAATAAATGCTATCTATCTATCTATCTATCTAAAAAAAACTTTCAGAAAAGGAAAATAAAAAGTCATTTTTACCATGCATAAGATTTTTAATCTAGATATTGAATGCATTATTGCATGAGATGCAACATAACAGCTAACCACAAAGAACAACTTAACACCTCACATATTGATCTGATAGATCCCTTTTCTGTATGCTGAATGAAGTTTTGTTTTGTTTTGTTTTGTTTTTTCATTTTATCAGTCATTGATTTATTCTAGTTGTTCTTCCTCACCACTTTCCTCTTCAGTCATATTAAATCAGAGAACCAAAAACTATATAATCTATAAGTACTGCATATTTAATGTACAAAAACAAACCAAAAATACAATATTTAGAGGTTGTTTTTCTATAAATTAACGCTAAGTGGTTATCTTCACTTAACAGCTGAACAAAATGGCACAAATGTTTTATTTAATAAGGAGTTGCCTTCCTATACCTCCTGCGTTTACTTTGCCTCTCTGGATAACAACATAAAATGTGAACGGTTGAGTTGAGAAATCTTATTCAAATTACAAATTAAATATCCCAGTCTGGTCCTGTCTTTTAATTCCAGGAATTACAAGCTTTTACTAGTCATTAAATGCGCCACTAAACCAGTTTTATGTGTCTGCCTCAGACTGATGCAGAAAATACAGTGTTGAGAAGCCTTTGCCGTGGTTAATCCTCGCTTCAGCTCTGCCTAACATGTCCCTCTCCAGAAATACACTATACTGCATGTCTCTACAATGAAGAATGGAGGTTTATTTGCTACGTGTGTGTGGGGGAAAACATAAAATTTTCAATTGTCAATTCTCTTAGTGTTGCTGTAGTTTTTATTAAAGCAGCAGCTGTGCAACATTTATTTGCTCCATATCATCACAGAACCATGATCAAAAAAAGAAACTCAGCTGCTGACAGGCAGAGAAAATACAGCTGGTTTAAAGACAATTTTGGCCAATTCTTGTACAAAAAAAAAAAATGATCAAGTATTTTTCTGAAAATACTTGATTTCATTCTGAAACACTGCAGGGCAGACCGAGACACTGTCTAATTTTGTTTACAGTAAATCTGTTAGTTTGTCAAAGACAAGCAGTGATTTTAAAAAAAAGGCTTTAAAAGAGCAACAACAGAGAAGTGATTAAAATTCAAACTCATGACAAGAAGGTTTTTGGATTATTTACAACAGACACAACAATGTTTTTAGAGAAACACTCAGACGCTGAAAGGTTCTGGTCTTGCTGTTCTTGAGGCAGCACAAATTAAAGTTTGCTCAGCTTAACTTTAGCTGTATATCTATCTGCATGTAAATGTGCAGTGAATAACAAAGAAAAATAAACCAAGTAAAAACACAAAGGCTTTAATATAAGATAAAATTGTTTCTTTTCTTATAAAGGGCCTTGCAAAGACTGCCACTTCAACCTTTTTCCATTCTCCTTTCTTGGGTTAGACATTCAAATGATAGTTTGACATTATGTCTGTAGATTTATTATGTCCCCGAAGGTTTTAGCCTCTTTTAACCCCTCAGATTTTTAAGTTTTTCTGCAACCTCTCCTCCTAATGTTTAAACTGCCTTGTTCAGAGTGTGGCTCTCTCCACTTACTATCTTTCAATTGAAATCCATCTCTAAGTTGCCAAATTGGTAATCTGCAGCTTCACCTACAAGCTGGATTAGAGAGGCCCTTTATTTTCTTAAACTGGAAAAAGTCAGGCTGACTTTAGCTGAAAAGGCTGGATCAATTGAAATAACCTGAAATCCTTTTCTGTCCTATATTAAAGGTGCAGGATATCAGAACATTCTGAATTGAGCTCTACAGTGATCTGCTTTAAAATGTGTACATATGCATATATGTAATGTGTATGGGAAGTGTATGTGCATTTCTAGACCTTTTCTTTCTTATATTACTTATTTAATTTTTAAATGTATCTATTGTTTTTCTTCTACTTGTTTGTTAGGACTAAGTGCCGGGGTGGCGGCTGTTTGTTTGGTGTTAATTGTTTATTTGAAATGTTAAAGATTTTATGAACAGTGTTAAAAATAGAATTTTAAATGACGATTAACCCTCAGGTTAAATTAACCTAAAGTTACAATGGCTTCCTACCTCTTTCTATCTCGCTCTCTTTTGAGGGCTTTGGGAGGGTTAAAACCATCAAGATAAAAATGTGATTTGATGTAAATACCTTCACCTAAATAATCCCCTCAGTTGTTCCACTACCTCTTGGCTCTGAGTGATGGCTACATCTGTGAGAGACGCCACACTGCAAAACCTCTCCAATCTACAGCAGGCGACACCGTGAAAATCTACAATTCCAGCCCGCTCTGCTCTTGCAGCTTTGATTTATTCACCCCAGCTGTTCCCAGAGCCGTGCCATCCTGCACGGACAATCACAGTAATTGTGAAATAAAATGGGCTGTAATTGCCTCCTGTGTGATGTTGCCACCAGTAAATGCAGTGCAGTGACAGGTGTAGCACCTAGCAAGATGGCGGCCACAAATCTTGCTTAGCACCATTCTGTTGTATTTTATTTCATTGGCTCCATGTTAAACAACAAGACTCTGCCACTAAATATCTAAAACAGGAGTGCACAAATCCAACAGGAGAGAACTATTTTGGCTACAAGAGTGGTCAAAGCCCCACACAAAAGCAACAAAATTTAGGTATTATTAGAAGCTTTTTTAAAAGTATTTAAAAAAAAAACTGTAAAATCCTATGTCCTCTTTTAAACCTGGAGATGTGGGACTGTGAAGAAAAAGAAAAAAGAAAAAAAAAGAGTGAAAAGTGGGAGGCTTCAGCATCTGTGCACTGTGGCCAAATTAATGAGCTGATTATGTCAGCTACACAGCTGTGAATAAACCAATCATCCGGAAGCATATTGCAAACAGCTGGTGCCAAAACACGCTCATCTTCAGACCTTTGCCTAAACTAATTCTTTACTTCATTACTTTGTTACTAGTTCAGTGAGATGCAAAAACATTTTCTTAAGATTACTGCCTTAAGAAACTAACTGTTTTCCCCACTCCCTCTCTAATATTAATGGCAGGAAAACTGTGGGTTGTATTGACATTTTGGCTGTCCATCTCCAGCTTTACAACATCGGCTCATATATTTAACTACACAGAATAAGACCAATAATTAAACCCTACTGGGTTTGGTTGCTTTAGCCCTCAAAATTACAATCTATGACACTCAGGGAGGTAAATAAATTGGGAACAGAGCAGTGAAATAAACAGCTAAAGATGAAACTCATGTAGCATGTTGAAGAAAAGTGATGCCTTTTATATTGCAGCTATGTATAGAAAACAATAGATTTGGCCTATCATGTAACAGATGGTAGCATATTGTGTTAGTCACGCCATAAATCTTGAGGATTTGAAAGAAGCTTGTTTCAACATCAACTCAGTGGTGTTGAAACCTCTGGTCCCTACAAGTCAGATTTACAGCTTTGCTCTCATTGATTTCCCTCTGTCTCTGTGGCCCAGCAGCATTTTTTAAATAAATCTTATAACTCAGAAGAACAAGAGGAGCCTGTGTGATTTGCACTTGACACCACGATCAATCTGTCAGCTCAGTACAAGTTCAGCACGACAGAAAAACGTTTGTTATACTTCTTTAATATTAGGAATGGCCAATATATCATCTTCATATGGTTCTCTGTGCTATACCTGGTCCCTAAATGATTGATTTTTTTCTACATTATTGCCACTCAGGCTGGAACCAAAGAGAAATAAAAAATAAAAGCTTGAAAAAAAATCTTTAAAATATTACATGGGCAGGAAATCATGTGTACTCTCATCTGTGATTATTACCCAATAACTCTTTCCCAAATGTTATTATTTACCAGTTCTTCAAAGGTAAAAACAGAACAAGATGTTCCCAAAAATGTACAACAAAGAATTTTTTTTCTTAACCAAGTGTGACAACAAGCCATTCCAGAAAAAGAAATTAAAAATTATTTTTAAGAGTCAGAAGGAAGGAATGTGGCAATGACGGCATTTAAATGTACAGTTTACATGAGCTTCATGTGTTTTTTTTAATCTGGTAACTGTGTTGCAAGGATTCATTTCATACAAAAATTTAAAAAGAAAATCAAAAATTTAAAATGGCAACTTCATGTAATATCAAATAAAAAGCACAGACAAAAAGTTATGTCGAATTTAGGGAGAAAATTTATTAAATTGTATATATATATATATATATATATATATATATAATTAAAATTAGAGACTGCAACCTTTCCTTCTCAATTATCTGTCAGTTTTACAGTTTTATTATTATTATTAGATGTTTATTATTAGCTTTCTTTAAGATTATTATTACTATTTATTTATTTTTATTTTTTTCAGTGTTCAGTTTTTTAAACTGGATTATAAAATCCAGTTGAAAATTACCCAGACTGTATAATATTTTTTTTTCCAGAAGATAATATTTAAAAACTGCATTAAGTCAGTTAATTAAGGTTTTGAAATAAATATTTTTTTCTTTGAGTTTAAAATGTGCTGTCTTCAAATTTTATAAAGTTACCATGTACACTCAACAGTCAATGCCAAACATTATAAATCAATAAAATACTGTTCCGCTGACTCTTTTCAAAATTTTTCAAATAGTTTACTTTTTTTTAAAACTCTTTGACAATTGCTCTGTCAATCTGCATTGATATGACCTTCTTCTAGACAGAATATGACCTACTGGCTCATGATTGGGAATAACGTGCACTGATAACACTGTCACACCTACGAGATCTACAGTTCTAGTCTTTTCTGCTTTTCATATTTGAACTCACTGTCTTAAAAAAAGACAGGTGAAGTGATCATTAAGAGCAAAATACTCTCCTACGCTGACAACACATTAGTTTACTCATGCTTTTCATTATGAAAATCAGTGTCCTTGCTTTCCCCACTTCTCTCTTCTTATGTCGTCTGCATGTGAGAATAACAAGAATGATAAAAAATGTATTTCCTCAGATTCTAGATGCCTCCTCTCCCCTTGCTCTATGTCTCCTTGAGGTGCATTTAGGCGATTGAAAAATGCGCCGTGATGGCAAAGGGGAGCGATTTTCAGGTCACAGAAAAGGGAGAGGAAGCAAAGAGGCATTATGCAGCGTGACGAAAAGCTCCGTCTATGAGCTGCTGGCACTCAGCCTGTCTATGTTTGTCTCCATTTAGTTCCATCTGTTTTGGTTTGACTTATCACCTACACTGATTTATGACATATCAGTCACAGCTTTTATAACCCTGAGCTGATCTGACTGAAGTCGACGTGTTTAAGTTTCTACTTCTCATTTCAGGGGACGTGTTCTTCACTGTCTGCTTCCATATCTGGAGGAGAAATTGGATTATACAATAAGGCAGACCATCATTTTTCTTTCTTCAGTGTATGATCAGAAAAATATTTAAATGGTGTGTAAAAACGATTTGCTGTCTAAAAATTATTTTTATTAACTTCAACTACAGTATTGGCAATTGTTGTAATTATAGATGTACATCCAGTGATTACTTTCTGAAAGTTTCATTAATATCTCAGTGATTTATGAGGTATTTTGCTGATAGACAAACACACAGATAAAGGCAGGCAATTACATTATCGCCTGTCTTTCATGACAGCAGGCTATAAAAAAGGAAAGCAAATATCTGCATTAGATAATCCGTATATATTTTAAGCTCTTAGTTTTACTTTAAAGCAATTCATATCTTTGTTCATTATGTCTTTGGTATTTTTTAGAGCAGAACAAAGCTTCACGACCAACAACATCACCAACACAACCAAGAGTTGCCTACACACCAGATTGTTCTACATATTCCCAATACTTTCCACAAGTGGCAACAACACATGTAGATGGGCTTTTGTGAAGCAGCACTGGACAAGAATATTTGCATATGTAAGAGATCCTACAATAAATTCTCAATAGAGAGAATCAAATAGCACTTTCTGCAACTCTTACTGTATCCCCTACTGATCTAAACATGACTGCTTATTTACTTTGCAAAACAAGAGATAGAAATTAAATTAGAATAGAATTAAAATTCTACTCGTGAAAGACCGTAATAAATTTAAACCTTTGATCTGCAACAGTAGATTGCAGTATTATACATGTAAAAGATGTTTTTTGTTGCAGCTAAGAGATGATGATGAGGATTTCCTCAGTGTTTCTCAGGCTCTCTGATCAATGGTGTCACTTTTCTTGTCAATCTGTAAACATCCTTTGAACTAATGCTGCTAGAAAACAATCCTTATCAAAGACATAGACAAAATACAGCATTTGTTTCCATGATCATCCACTGTAGAAGTGAAAAGCTCAAACTTGAGCTTTTTCCTTCCTGTTATATTTTGGAACAATATTGGTCCATGCAAGTAAAAAGATATGTTTCATTCCCATCAGGGTTTCGAACACCCCCTCACACACACAGTCTAACACTCGTCTCACAGCATCAAAAACATGTTTCACCACAACAGGATGCCTCATGCATGAGGGAACTAATCTACTGTTAGATAAAAGAAAGGCAAGATCTTCTCTCAGAGTGCTTTATAATCTGTGCTGTGAAGACAGTTTTGAAAGTGCCGAGTCTTTGCAAAAAACCAAAGGCTTATGTTTGGAGATTTCAGTTCCATTGAAATATTTTTTGTTTTGTTTTGTTTGGACAGAGCTACATTTCAAAGAACAAGGCTTGAGAATTGACCCGTGCACACCTCCACGTTTGACAAATCCTCTGCAGGACATCACTCAGTCTCGGGTGTCAAACCTTTCTCTGTCATCCAGCGTGCCTTTCATGGTAGCTCTCACTGCTCTGACCTTGTCATTTGTGGTCTTGAATCTTTTCTTGCTTCTCCCAAGGCCTAAATGACTTCAGATCGGCAGTCACTGCTCATCTCACAAAGACTGAAAATTCATTTGCTCAACGAGAACATCGCCTTTCATCACCCACTTATTTCTGAATCTGTTCCATCATCAAATTCTTGCACTGTATTTACTCTCAATAACTTTTAGCCTCTTAATTTTGTTTACCAATTATGTATTCATCACAGTGTACATGGAACCAATAGGCTTTCTACAGATGATCCTCTTCCCATTTATACAGCAGTCTCTACATAAAATATATTATACATTCTCAGACTGCATCATAAGGATCAATGTGTGCATGGAAAGGGAATTAACAAAGTAGTTTTGCCAAAGAAAAATCCCTTTTTCATTATCTTTGTGTTCATATAGTCAAACAATACATGAAATTCATCACCAACACTATTACCATCCCACAGAAGTTGTAATTTCTCTTTAAAATGTTGTATCTCCTTATAATCTTTGTTATTCTACAATTAGCCAACCAACCTAAAATCCCATCTTTATCAGGGTTTTTTTGCAATAACTAATTTTCAAACTTAAATTATTCTTTAAATGAGCAGACATCCCATGCAATTTGCTCCTCCACTTCTGTATAAACTGGTCTTTAAGTCTCTGTTCGACAGTCCTTTGAGACCAATTAATGTCGTTACATTTCTGTTCCAACCAGACAGAAGAAAATCCACACTCATCTGGAACTCCTTTAGCACAAATGATTCAAGGTGACACATAAACTTGATTAATTTTCCAATTTCAATAAACAGACATACATTCTGAAGCTTAGCGTTTGTTGGTTACTGCTCACAAGTCCTGCCCAATAATGGCAATACATAATGGGATTTTTCAAAGCTCCCCCTAAAGCATAACATTACATTACTGGCATTTTGAGTTTTAAAATATACTCAAGAGATTTTTAAGTGTGTTTTTTTTTAAGTTAACATAATTCTCTGGTGCTCCCATGCATATAACATAACAATCTGATCAAACAACTCCAATCTTACATTTACATAAATGCAGAAAATCAAATTTGCTACATTTATTTATACAATTGCTCTGTTCTGCTGTTCATATATTTTTATAGCTGACATTTTAAATGGGCCAATAAAATCAAATGTAATAGTTTCATACTAAAAAAAGCACAAACTCCAGTTCTTTGCTAGCAGAGAGACATGTAAATATACACAAGCGTATACGCTTACATAGGCAGTTACATGATCACCCGCCTTTCACAGTGGCTGGCAGTAACATCAGATTAGGATCTTCAACAAGCTGCCCATAATTTGTATTCACACATGCGGCTCTCCTCTTAATGAGCTGTCGCATTAATTTCTGCATTCCAAAGCAACAATGCTCCAATTTCCTCTTATAGCACAACATATTAATGTTTGCATTCCTAATTAAAAAATGTGTGCCCACAGCAACTTAACTTGCAAGGTTTTACTTAAGGATAATTTCAATAACACACTTGACCACCAACAGAAATCCTATTTAAGGTCATCATTTATGTGAGGAAATCTCAGAGCAGGCTTCTCTAAAATTCTCTTAATGTATTTTTTATAAACCTGCATACATTAAAGAAATATTTGGTATAATGTTATTTATGAGACATCTACTTTTTTCTGTACAAGCACTATTTTATATAAACTTTCTGCAGCCCTTATGTTATAAAGACCCCTGTCGATTCTCTTGTCAGATATAAATTGCACACAACATGTTTAAATATTTAATTTTCTCTCTTCCCCGTACTGTCCTTTATAATATTAAGCCTTCCAATTATTTTTTTGATCTTATCCCCCTCTTGTTTAACAACCAGCCTGCTGCTGTCATCCACTTAAAATCTCAAGAGAAAACATGATTAATTATCTCCCCTGTTACATCTGAGGACTTGCATAGAAACTGTCCGTTTTATACTAATCTTAGAGATTGTCAATTTGGTCTGTGATATTTTCATATTTTCTGGTCACTCGTGCATTTCACAATACAAGGATTTGTGCTGAAGATGCATACTCACAGGTAGAAATGTGAGAGGTGTTTGTCTTACACAAACAGGAGACAGGACGCGATATAAACAGAAAGGCTGTGGAAGTTATTGATTTTTCGAGCATGTCAAGAACAAAGAATAGGAATCCTTGATGACTGTTTTTGCCTTGATATTAATCCTTTATGCGATCTATAGCAAGTGAGTAAAAAGCAACCTAAAGGTGAGGAAAGAGTTAAAAAGACTGTGAAGCATTATGTTTGATGCACACTTGGAGTGGTTTTGTAGCACAACAGAAAACTGTGTTAAGCCTCTTAGAAAAGTCTTTGCTTTTTAAGAATCAGATTTGAACCACAGTCTTTCTTGCTGTGAGGATAACCAACACATTCCCATGTGTCAGCGTCTGTACAAGGTTTTTTTTAGCATGCACACTAGTAATTTGACCTTTAGGAGTGTGTGTTTTGGGAAGAGTACCAGACTGCTAACTGTATCTACAATGACTTATTAGTGTGTTTATCAGACAGATGTGTTGGCTTTTTTTAAGCTTGTAAATTGATGTCTATAAGAAGTGGACTATACTCACAAACATGTTGCAGTCTTGCAAACCTACAACCACAGTCTCCACTCCTAATAAATCCCAGATAAACTCCTGCTCTTTCCCTCTGCTCTTGCTGTCTCTCTGGAATAAAGCTGAGAAAGAAGCCAAGCTTTATGACCCTCTAATTCTAACATTTGCATGTTGCTCTAATGTTATGATAGGCATTTTAATGGTATAGCATAAGTATGTTTAAAAGTTGTTTTTTTTATTGTACACTGGAGGGAGGTTTTAAAATTGGTGACTTACACCATCCTTTCTGATGGTGTTTTTTCACTTTAAGGAGACTAATTTAGTAACTTTGACAAAACTCAGATAAGTGTTGTTTCGGTAACTGATCCTACCAATCTACTTTCTTGTCGATTAAATAAATTAAGCCTCTCACTCACACCTGCAGACAGCTAATCCTTCTGGTAACAATTCTCACATTTATTCCAAACATGCTGTATGCCTCCCACAAAAACCCTGTCACAATCAGACCCCACACAAGGCCACGCAACAGAAAAGTCTCAACCTGTAATATTACATTTGAATTAAACATACTGTGCCTTCTTAATGTGACCTCACTGATGATATAAATATTATATGGATTAGAAAAAGAATCAAGCCTGAAACGAAAATTCCCATAAAACATGCTTCTTATAATGGTTAGAAAATATTTAAGGACAGATTGCGAGTTGTGTCATCATGTTGTTTGTAAATGCTGAATGAAAAAAAAAGTGTCTGCCACCAGAGTATCAACACAATTCCTGTTAAAAAAAAAAAAAAGCCAAAGTCTCCGGTGCTCAGTAGTGGTGGAGCTGGAGTGGAGGAAACAGGCACCACTGCAGGTTGGAATCAGCATCTTTGAATGGTAACTGTGTGTGTGAGGGGGGGAGAGTCGGGTTTGTGTCATTAATTTGTCACGCGTGTGTCATGTTGGCCTAGTTACAGTAGTGTTTTTCAGGAACTGTAAAGTAACTATAATATTCTCTCCCTGTGCGTGCCCTCTGACTTTATCATGTTTGGTTAATGAGTGTATAATTAAGGCTCTGTGCAAATTTATTGTAGGTTTATTTTTTAAAAAAGTGGCAAAAAGCAGCTATATTATATGTGAATTATTCAAGAGAGAAATGCATTTATATACATTAAGACACTCGCACACACACGCACGTACTTGAATGCTTTGTGGTTATTACTCATTGCCCTCTGTCCATCAGTCAGTGTTGTGAATAAATACATTTCTGTGTTTGACATGCTATAAGATGGATATATAATAAAGGGAACAGCAAGATTTCTTCAAAGCGCAGAAAGCTGTTTGAATAAGAAAACCAGGCTGAGTTATAATCAAAGGAAACTACAAAGTCTGTCAAAATTATATGCGTGTTTGCATGTTTGTAACGCATTGACAGCTAAATCCAACAAACAAATGCAACAGAAGCTGTGTAATACTTACAAATAAGCACTAAACGAAAAGCAAACCTGCTCACAATGCAGCAGATTGATATGTTTTGCTACGTGTTGCAACAGAGATCACCTTAATTCTTTTCACTGCCTGGCAAGACTAAAATACCAGAAATCATCTCCGGTGAAGCTAAATCCACTTTTCAGGCTCGAGTTAAGCTGAATTTACCATAAATGGTATGTTTCTTCAACCCATCACAACATCCACAGAGGGCAAATAGAGAAATTTAAAACTCAAGTTGGGGATTAATTTGAAACTCCAAGTGGACGTCATAAAAACTTCAACATGGGGGAAAAAAATAAAATAAAAAGTCAAAGTAAGTGTACTTCTTTCCAACTCATGCATAACAGCAGGCATTCCAAATGATTTCCATATGTAATATAACTGACTGAACTGTAAGTGCCTGATTCATCAACCGGGCATTAAAGTTGCATGGATCCGAAATGAGAAGGTCACAGTCAGATTTGTTTTATGTAAAACATCATAAAAAGCTGTAGATGCGTGGCTAGAAACCCAACAGCTTCTGTAAATCTGTTGGGGTAAAACATCAGACAGATGGCTGCAGGAAACAGAAGCAACACATCCGCTTTTAAAAACGACTGTAACAGGAAAACTCAGACTAGTCCATTTGATACATAAATTATTTGGTGAATGTGGGACAAATTAACAGTGAGCCTGACATGCAATAAATTATTTCTTGTCAAAGGGAACAGATACAGTATGATGTCGTGATGAGATTCTGCATTGATGTATTTGGTAATGATATCTACAGTATGTTAATGTTGCCTTAAAATCTAAAGACAAACTTTGATTTGATACCTTTCAGGCGGCGTAAGCCATTATGTGCTGTACAGCTTTAGTTCCTTTTACAGATTGGTAAAGAAGTGAGAGAAAAGTAGAGAGAAAAAGGTCTTTCTGTACACCATGTCATTCGCTTCAGGGCAGTTTTCTTTCATCAAATCCAGAGTCACAATTAAAAAGTAAAAACGTGTGAAATAGGTTAAATGATTTTTCCCCCTGCAGAAATAGCTGCGGCAAAACAGCAAAAACAAAACCAGCTAAAAACATTTTCATCACCTACCGCCAAATGGTGAAAGATGGGCGATAATGTTTGGGTTTGTGTGTTTGTGTTTGACTGTTGTGTTAGTGAAACATTTCATGAACCAGTAGATGAATTTTATTGAAACTTTAAGGAAATAATGAAGTCAACCTAATTCAAGATGGCTGCCTCAGCTAATCAGCTTTAGGAAATGGTAAATGGCTTGCACTTGTATAGCACTTTATCTAGTCCAAGGACCCCAAAGCGCTTCACACTACAATCAGTCATTCACGCACTGATGGTGGTCAGGTACACTGACAGAGGTGAGGCTGCCATCACAGCGGCGCCACCGAGCCCTCTGACCACCACCAGTAGGCGAGGCAGATGAAGTGTCTTGACGGCAACCCTCCAGTTGCAGGACAAACCCCTACCTCCTGAGCCACTGCAAACACAAAAATGGCTACATGTCAGTGAATTGCACAGATATTGAGTGAAAATTTGATGTGTTAATAACTGAGTCATTCACAAGACGTAATTCAAGATTGCACAAGGTTTTACAGAATTGCCTGAGAATCCGCATAATGTTATTTTAAGACTTAACCAAATCAGCTGTAACTCTATCATATGCATTCCTTCAAGGAATGTCAGATTTTCAATTTGAGTGGTTTTCACTCTCAGGAGTAAATGAAGAAGCCTCAACCCAACGAGACAACGAGACTGCAAACACCGCACCTCTCTTACAGCAGTTAGCATGATGATCCTGATAAATTACAGCAGCTATGATGATGTTTAACAGCACATGTAATTCATCTTTGCTTTCTCACTCATTGTGTCTAATTATCTGCTGCCGTTCACCATCAAGCCAGTCTGCACAAAAGCAAAAACAACCCACTGCTTAAACCTACACACTTTACATCTGTTTATTTTTTTAATAAAAAATATCAGCTCAAGACTTAAACCCAGATTTGCAGTTTGTTGAAGCATGTTGAGAAAGTACTCGGGAACTTTTAACCCCAATCATATGTCAATAAAGAGGACAAAGATGCTTCAAAGTTGTGGGTGGGGAAGAATTATTCATGTCAAAATGTATAACTCATAGCTGAGGAATATCAAAAGCACAGTTAGATGAGAAGTATCATGTAGTTTGTAGGTTAGGCCTGTCAGAGGAAGATGTTATTTCTTCATGCTTGGCTGTCGGAGCCCATCAAGTCTCCTCTTTATTCTCCCCAGGACTTTTCCGATGTGCATTCACTCAGGTACAAAAAATGGGGGAAATATCTGTAGCAACAGTGTGAGCGTCCCGTAAAATTAGAAGGCACAAACGCACTACGAAATTATATTGCAGCTAGATGGGTTTTGCATCATCTCTTATCATTTCCTGCCACTTCACCGAGCTTCAGTTATTTTGGCCAACGTTGCCACACCTGTCAGTTATCAAATATCACTCAGTTTATTTACAGTTTACTGAAAATGATGGCAGACTAACCAGTCATGAATATGATAGTTTCATTTTAAATACTTCTTGATAATTATTTAAACTAATATAGTTTATCAGTGAACAGCTGGTTAAAACTGTCTGACTTCAACTTGAAGGCAACATGACGTCCCACTTACAGACCTTCAGCTGACGTGTCCCCAACAAAAAATATGACATTGACAACAAATCATTACCACAGAGGACAAATAGCTTTACTAATTAAATGGCTGGCAAAGCCAACAGATGGGGATAAGGAAAACAAATGACTGAACTCCTATTTGTTTTTATATTACCCTAATTTACTCAAATTCAATAAAAATAAGTCTATGGCAAAAAAATATAAACTAAATATTCAGCCAAGCATTTAGATTGATTTGTTTTCGATTGCAGACAGTATAAACCCCCAGGTATTTAGTTTTGGTCTCTCCTTAATGTCATTTTTTTTGTTAATTTACAAGCATTTTCCATTTCAGACTAGCACGTAGAAACAAAATAAATACATAGGAAGAATAAGATAAGATAATAATTTATTTTATTAATGTTATTTCAACAACATCATAATAGTTTGATGCAAAATGCAAAGTCTTCGAGGAGCAAAACTGACCACAGACTCCTTAATCTGTCAGAAATGATTGCTCAAAAAACAATCCTAGTATGAAAGGTTAAAGAAAATAAGGTTTTTCCCCTCTATTGCATAATATATTCAAGTAATCTGGTAGAATTTTAGAGCAAAAACAGCCGAAAGCCTTAGCTGAACACTCATGTTCTTTAGGATCTCTCAGACAGCACGTTTCATTCATCAGTCATTGATATAATCATGTCTGCTTCAATAATCGGTCTGGGTGGCTGCTGTGTTACACGGCATTTATAGCTGCGGTGTGGTGTTTTGACAACAGGGGCCAGTTAAACAAATGACCTGCACCTATATCGTGCCTTAAAGATGGATCATTACCAGCTATCCACGGCAGAACCTCAGACAAGGTAAAAATAAAACTCGAGACAAAAACTGTTTCTATGTGGGTCTGCTAGAAGCAAGTCTGAACACAGTCTGCCTTGTTTACTATTGTGGGGATCTTATTATGCTCCCTGTATTTATTTTAAAAATTAGCCCTTTTTAATCCTTTATTTTGTTGTCTAATTCTAATTAAGGGTTAGAAAATGTGTCTTTTATTTACCTTTGTGGTAGAAAATTGAAATTGCATATTAAACATATCCCAAGGCAACAACCACCTTTCTGCATTAGGATGCACAGAAGAGCATTTTTGTTGTAAGACTAAGAAAGGATGTACATTTTAGAGGGTTACAAATAGACTCTTGGTACTCTGAATGAGATGCAGATTAAAAGAAAAACTACTCAGACTCTCATCAGCAACATGTCCAAACATCAGGCTTTGCGAGAGTAAAGGGTTACACCCTTGGCAAAGCTCATTTACACTTCTGTGATGTCAGCATTAATCCAGAAACTTTGGTGTGATTTCAGAGCAGCATGTGTCACCTTCAACATCACATTTTCCTCATAAGCAAATTTTTTTTTACCGCTTTACAATAATGGCACCTTTTTGCTTTATAACCAGGTTATTCCTGAGTTTTTAAACACATTATTAAGCATTTATAAAAGCAGGCTTACTCTTTGACAAGCTCAAATGCTGTACTTTTATCCGTTCACATTGATGTAGTTGTTCTGCTGGTTGCTCAGCTTACGTTTTTAAACAAAGTATCTGTATCTACAAATTCTCGTAGGGCTTAAATGCAGGCGACTTACTGACAAATGCTTAAAATCTAAAATACATTTAAAGCCATGTAAATAAACAGTGAGAGTGGAGTGGCTCTTTATTTGGCAAGAAACAAGTCAGTACTTTCTTTTGATTTATTGCATCGTAACTCATTATTAATAGTTGATTAGGGATTTACAGCTCCATAAATAACTGCATTATTAGCTTTTTATTAGTAATATAAAAGAGTAGCCATATTGTAGTGTTACCATGTTTGTTCAGTATTTTTAGGAAAATTGTAACCCTGGAAAAACACAATGTGATTTTTTTGGTTTATAGCAACTCTTTAACAACTATTTTTTGTGGCAATAAACAAATAATCTGCGTCCAAATCAGCTAAAAAAAAAAGCATGGCAAAACATGACACTTGATGCGGTTTGATTGATTTGTTGTTTTTTGTTGTTTGAGAATGAAGTTGGGGGTTTAGCACACAGCCACTCGATTAAGAAGCTGATTTGCGGCTGCTTTGAAAAATAAATAGCTTCAGTTTCCCGCAGGTCAGTTGTTCCTGCGAATGGCAAACATGTTTCACGAAAGCTGAGAAGGAGTGGGCACGGGTGTGTGTTTTATTTAAAAGCAACTTTGAAATATCTGTTCCCTTCTGCGTTCTCACTAATAAATCTATGGATTTATTATGACATCAAAGACATAAAGATCGAACCAATATTTAAAAAAAACAAAAAGCAGCAATCTGTTCTGAATGCTTGCCTCTTGTGTATTCTTTGTTATCATGTTGTCATTATGGCACACATGCACAAGGCGAGGAAAAAATATGAAGTGCCCCCCCAACCCAGCAATAAAAATCATAGATTAATGGAAATGTGTCAAGCTGTGTCGTATCCATGCAGCTTATTTATTTATTTTTTTTACTTGTTTTGATTGATTATTATTTTCTCAACCTGCTCATAGCTCTGCCAGGTCATAAAAGTAGAAGAAGACTTAAAATCGAGCCAAGTTTCGAGACGAAAGCTTTCATAAAGAGCTATTTACAGACGCAGACCAGAGGGGAAATGAACTCTTCGAGATGAAAAGCCTCGAGTGCTATTATTGCTCTCTTCAAATAAGCCCACATTACAGAGGCCAGGAAATTTTTTAAAGGGACAGTTCGGGCAGAAACACATTGCTATAAGATACCATCATTATGTAATTCAATTTTTTTCTCTGCAACTAAGAATAAAGATGGTTGCAATATAGGCTTTACCCCAGCTACCTTTTCAAATGGAGTGTTTAATAGGAAAATAATCTCATTTGTGAACTATTCAGCTTGATTTCCTATAAGCTGGCTTTAATATCTGGGGGCAAAGGTGCACAGACAAATCTCGCTGTGCCTCCAGTGCGTCTCTCAAACTTTACATCATCTACTCTGCTTGTATTGGCTTTTAAGCACTTACGAGTGTGTGATCTAATTTGCTACCAAAGTAAACCCAAGTGTGCTTGCCGGTTCGCCTTTATCTTGCTCAGGGGGGCCAGAAGCTGCAAATAAATACATATGGCTTTGTTTGTTTCAGCTGTCAAATACTCCCTCCTTCCTCGACCTTTCATTCTTGTCAGTCCTTTTTAACACAGCTGCCCATCTCTCTTTCAGCCCTGTCAGGTAGAATGACTCACAGCCACATCTTCTCTGACTAAGCAAAAAGAAAAGTAATGGGATACACCAAAAAAATAAATAAACAACTATATATATATATATATATATATATATATATATATATATATATATATATATATATAAAAAAAAAATAATGTTGCTACTCTGTTATTCGTGCAGCCAACTTGTAAGGAAATAATGGCTTTTATTACACATAAAATACCAGTTTATTTATTTCTATATATAGCAAATGTTGTTTATGCGTTAAAACAAAAATAAGTTTAAGGCCAAGATCTGAAAGACAAAGCCTTCAGGTGGTTCTCTGCCCTGTGTGGCAAATCTGTCAACTGAAACAAGTCTGAGACTGGCAAAGCGCCTGGAACGGAACTGAACTCTGTCTAAAACACATCAAGGTTCATCACACACTGACTTGTTATTATGCCTTAACATCTCCCAGTTAAATACCCTGACAGTCACATCCCACATTAAAGTGTGCCTTCCAATATTTCAGGAGGGCGGCATGCTGGAGACTCACCTTTTCCTGCTTTCAGGAGTATCAGTACTCATTTCCTGTAAGAGCCGAAGCAGGGCCGCGCTGAATAAATAGGAATCATTTTCTGTTTTCCAAAGTCTATATGTTTTTCCTCTGCGTTCATCTGACATCATCGCAGCATATACTATAATAGTTCCAACGGTGTTCCACATGAATACAGAGTGAACCAAACATTAAAAAGTGCCTCCATCCCCCGAGGATTAAGGCTAATTGAAAGGATAAAGGAGAAATCGCCTCATTGCACTCAGCTTAGTATTGAAAAGCTTCACAGTGATTGTCACCTATCAACCCACATTCTGCAGCGCTTCAGGTTGTCACTGGTTTCAGCCTAATGAATCTTTTTCATTTCGAACCGGCGAGGCATTACTGACAAATGGAAACAACAAACATATTGTTCATCAAAAAAGAGCCTCTGTGATACAGCACAGCACTATTTCTACAGGGAGAAGAGTGATAAATACAGCCACACAATAGCCAATTATGTAACTAGTCTGCATTGATATTCTGTGGATTGTTGCACATGATGCATGCTCTCAGGAAGGATGTTTTGGTGAAAACTAAGCAAACTGCTCAGCTACTTTGGAAAATTAAAATGTAAAAGGAGCTACACCAGAGCAGTAATGAGCTTTTTTTTTTTTTCCTCTGAAGTACACATTATTATCTACAAGAAAATTCTCTGTAAACTGCTTCTCTGAGTTTGGAAATGTTTAATAACCTTACCATCTTTGCAAAGCTGTTTCAGTACCATCAGCCATTTTTGAAGACAAAGTGATCACAAAGTTTTAGTGATTTGTAGGCAGAAAAGTTATACTTAAGATGACTGTGCCGAAAAAATAAAAATTCTCTGTGAAGTCAAGGTTTAAAACACCAGGCACATTTGCCTGACTTTTCTCTGAGACTGCTCTAAAATGACAGACACCAGAGAGGTTCTTACTTCAGGTAATTAGCCCTCTCTGCACTCAGACGGCTGCGATCTTCAAAGGAAAGGTGGAGAAAGACGAACTGGGGTAACCAGCAAGGACTCAGGTCTGTAACTATCTCTGTAGCCAGCTTTGACCCCATTCAGTCTTCAAACAAGATGGCAATGTGCAACAGACACATCGCACCTTAAAGTTGTGTAAGTTATACAAAGCATTGATTGACATGCAAATCACACCTTAACACAAGTGTAAGGACTCTTTATGCCTGCAACGTAACCTTCTTAGGGTCTGCATGAGCAGCCATTAAAACACATCAGGAAATCTGACATCAAGACGGACACGTCCATGTATAAGATTAAAGGTGGATTGCAGAAGAGAGCAATAAAAGAGATGAAAGGGGAGGGCAAAGCAGAGTTTCGGAGAAGTAAAGGACTGCTTTGCAAAGCTCAGGGAGTAGGTCTGTGGAACACGGTAAGATGAGCTTTTGTTTCTGCCTTGGCACTTTCGGACGTGCTTTCAGCAACTGTGCTTTCATCAATACTGAGTCAACCTAGTTTCTGCTGCTGAAAAGAGAAAATCAGAGCCTGGGTGTATCTGGTGTCTCAGTTTCTGAACTGAGCTGTTGGTTTTGCAGGTTTGTACCCCATACTCACAGGTTAATAAACTGTGTCAACGCTCCACACAGCATCATGCACTCTGTTAGGCATGCTTTTCAATGTTTTTGTGGTCCATCACTAAATTTTGTCATGCATGGCTGGTAGCCTGGTAGAGCAATTTGCTGTTGCTGGTTATTTTTAAGTTCCTTTTTTCACTTTCTATGGAAGAATACCTTATTATTATGATCTTCGTTGTCAGATAAAACCGCATGTCACTTGTTTTGCTGGAGGGCAGAATGCTTGATGCGATAATGTTGAATGGCAGCTGGTTGGACAAGAGGCAGTAGGATGAAAGCCACATACTAAATATAAAAGCCTAATATTGTGTGGTGCATTATGATGCTCATGCCCCATTTTGACCATCTTGTTGCCCTGGGGGCTCCGTTTTTTAAGGATGGCTAGTGAAGCAAAATGGGCACACTTGAATCACAGCAATATTTTCATAATGATTATATCAATTGCAGAACTTCAACTTTTAAAAAAAATTTTCATTTCAGCATCAAAAACTCTTAGTTTGTAGTCCACAGAACTATGGTCTTTGTTCGCACAGTTTCAGGAAAGGAATGTACCAACATGAGTAAAAACATCTATGATGTAACCATAAGATGATTGGTACAAATGATGTAAATTCAGCACTAGATCTCATCATTTCAAACATCAGAAAACATATGTAATTTTAATAAAACCTAAGTCTTTAAAGGTGCTCATTGCAAACTATAAAATAAAACATAAAAAAAACTTATCCTGAACTAAGTGGTGCAGTTTGAAGAAGTTTACACAAGTAGGTTTTCCAGGTATAATTATATGCAATTCTGAAATGCAGGTACACACTCAGTGTAAACAAAGAAAGCCACGTGGAGCCTACATTAGGCTGGCTGTAGGTGAACAAATAGGGTGGAATCAGACAAGCATATTCAAAAAGAAGACATTTAGGTGGAAATAAAAGTGTGAATCTGCTGCTAAATGCAAAAGAAAAGAGAAGGAAGAAGTAAGACAACTGTCCAGAATAAATACTGGGCTTTAAGCAGCGTGGTGCAGCACCATAAAGACAGAACATGGCGTTTGAACCAGAACTAAGTTTACCATTTCAGCATTTATTCAAGTCTAGTGTAATGGTCAGAATGTTTATAACTCAAGTCTTAATTTCTCTCCAGTCTGTCATATGCTTATAGGATGCCTTAATGTTTCCTGCTGGATTGGATTATACCAGACAAGGGTTTGCCCAGAATAGAATCTTGTCTTTTGTTTACACCATAAATACGTGTAAATAAATGCCAATACATCAGAATCGACAGGCATCTCAATCACAAACTGCTCCTCCAGGGACGTCACCACTGTTGACCTATTTTCTATCACTTCGGCTGTTTCCCTAGGTAAACACATGGCGTTGTTCACAAATATTGCTTGTAAACTTTTATTTAAGGGCACATTAACCATCAATATGAGAAGAAATGGAAGGATTTTGTTTTCCACTTTATGAATTTTTACTTTTTGACTGGTCCTCGTGACCTTGCAAGGAGTACCTTTAAAGGTTTATTGAGCCCCCATATGACAGACCAGTCAACACTGGGCGTTTGACTTGTCTAAAAACAGTTGGCTGACCATTACATGTGACAAAACAGTTACTAGTTATTGCCTTCAAAGTATAAAAACTGCAAGTAAAATCTCCACAATAATCCACTAGATCTGAATCGTGTTTGCGCACAACTTAATCAGTAAGGGAAGAAAAGATCAAATGCAATTTTCCAGTAATGACAGGCAGAAACAACTGTTATAGGACTTCAATAATCATATAAAATGATAGTGCAAAAATGTCAGCTCACTGCTTGAAAACAATTAGATGCATTATCAGGTTTTAGCCGGTCCACTGAGTTCATTCTCATGTACAAAATAGCTACAGGCTGTAGAAGCATCACCTGAAGAGCACTAAACTCAAAACTATTTTCAGCTCGTAATTTAAAACAATAACACAACACTCCAAGTAAGGTGAACAAGAATATGAGGCTCAAATTTTATTGGAAAGAGCTAAAGAAAATTGGTCTGAACTGACTGGAAGCAGGAGCTGGATGTGGGTCGTTACAGTCAGAATGAAAGAGCGAGCGCAGAGCTACTTTATAACCCCAACTCTTTGTTTAAATACCAGCTAAATATTGATCTAATCTCCCTGCGGTGTAATCTAAATTTCTATACAGCGCATACTTTAGACAGGCATCCTCAAATGTGAGTGGTGAATAAGACTGCTTTAATCTAAACTCTGTACTGAGGCACTTTCAGTTGTTCTTTTTTTGGAGCCTTGATGGTAATATTGTAAAGCTTATTTGTTTGGTTTTGATAGTTCTCTTTTTTTTTAGCAAATAAAATCTATTAGACCGCAAACTGCTTTACCTCTAAAATAAATATTGAATGAGTCGTACCTATACTTTTTCTATTAGTCATACTTAGTCCATCATGCAGGAGAGAAACAATGTAATTACTTAAGCCATCTACTCTTTTGAGACTTGTTATTATTCCACCTCACTTTCAGTCTGGTTCATAGTAAACAAGGACGTATTCTCAGATGGGTCCATGCTCCAATGCATTTCCATTTAGAGGGCCTTGATTTAAAAAGATTTGGGAGCATCTGGCCCCGCAGAATAGCCTTTAGCAGAGAAAATAATACTATGAACCTCTTTAATGGCTGCGCAGAAAACAGCTAAGTAGATAGAACAAAACAAACCTTTAGGCAGCCAGAACAAAAAAGAAGAAGAAAAAAGAAGAAGAAGTGAGTGCAGGAGGTAAAGGCTCTAATGGAAACCAAAATAAAAATGCACAACATGCAGCAAGTGCTCTTTTTGAAGCCGGAACTTGAGCATTGCCTGTTAATATGCAAGGAGGTCAAATGTCTCAACAGGACTCGACCCAATTAGGCTGGCAGAACTCATGTCATGTCAAGTAATAAAACTTCCATTTTTAAGTGCTTGTTGCTATAATTTAAACAAGCATTTAGTCACTGATTTTCCTTTTTGATCCAGACACAAATAGAGACTTTTTCGGAGCCACAAAACCTGATCAACTTTGGGTGGATGCTGACAGCCAAGTCAGTATTAACTGTGCCTTAGAATAAGATTTTTTTTATTTTTTATTTAAATGAACATTGTTTCATTCTAATAATGAACTTGTTGACCAGCCACACCCATGAGATGAATTAAAGTTTAAAGAAAAACATCCGTCTCACCTGCGCGGCCATAAAAGACAGATCCATGCTGTTGCTCCGTCCAAGTCAAGGCGCTCAGAGAAAGATGCAAATGCGCGTGCTTTTTTTTTTTTTTTTAATTAATATTATTCTTTTCTTCTTCCCTCTTTCTTTGCCTTTATTCCTCCTCAGAAGCTCATCTGTTCGCTCTTCCCGTCGCTCGGCATCCACGGTCTGCGCGAGTTGGCGGACTTCACCGGCGGAACATGTCGTCGCACGGAAAGAAAGAAGCGGAGGATGAGGATGAGGAGGATGAGGACGAAGAGAGGAGGAGAGGAGAGGGACGCGGAGCAGACGGAGTGATGGAGAGATGTGGCTGCGGGAGGCGGCGGGGGGGGAGGAGGAGGAGGAGGAGGAGGCACAGTCTTCCTCTCTGCTTTGTCTTCCTGTAAATCTTTCATTTATTCCGTCTCGTTTTCCCAAAATTTCTCACTCAAAGCAACACACTTTTTTTTAATGATTTTCTTTTGTTTGCGTTATGTAATGAGCACGGATGGACCTTATGCTGAGTATGTGCAACTGCCTGATATATAAGGAGCATAACAGCCTACATTTATCACCCGCTGCAAAAGGTGAAAGGGCGAGCATGTTTTTGCACGTGTGTCTGTCTGTTAGCAAAATACTGCATGAGCCACTGGACGGATTTTAATGAAACTCTCAGGAAATGTTCACTAGATAGACACTTACAACTGATTAACTTTTGTTGTCAATCAAATTCAAGATGACTGCCACAGGCAACTGATATTAGGAAATACATAAATGCCGATAACCCAAGCAGGTTTACCGATATTCAGCTAAAAATTGGTGTGCAAAAGTTAAGAGTCATCTCTAACTTAGACTCCCTGTACTAACTGATTACACATATATGTTTATGAAAGTTTTGCCATTAAAGCTTGGAAATAACTCTATCAGTCTGTTAGCAAAATATCTCATAAACAACTGGATGGATTTTATTGCAGCTTTCACTGAGTAATCCTTTGATATGCATCTACAACTTATTACCTACTGGAGTCATCCTAATTCAAGATGGCTGCCACACTCAACTGACCTTACAAAACATAAAAATGGCTATAACTCCATTATCCAGATGTTGAACTAAGATATGATGCAGTAGTAGTTGACAGTCATTACTAACACATACTCCGAGCACTATCACAATTCTTAAAATCTTGCAAGATTTCACAAAACATTCCTTTTCACCATAAGGGGATCAGCAGATGATATGCATTCCTTCAAGGAATTCTAGACCTTTAATAACTTTGTTTTAAAAATAATGAAAGTATGTTGATGAAGCTGGAAATTCAGGGTCAGGTTTTCCGCAATAAAGTCTTCCAATTACAGGAAATGTGTGCAACAAGAGGCTACTTCCTCAGGCAAAAGATGCAAAGAATGACAGAAGTTTGGTTTGTTTTTTTTCTGGCCAAACCAGAATAATGTAATAGCGGGTCTATAACGTAATAAAATATTTGAAAGCAACACAGAAGGACTAAAAGCATGTCTGTATTATAGAGCATTGTGTTTTGAACAAGGAGAGACTTCAGCCCCCCTCCCATCTATGCTAGGGCTGTTAGTGCTGCAAATCAAACCCCACAATGTTGGCATGACATTTTTATCAGTCACATGGGTGTGATGTGAATGTCACACAGTTTTATCCTCACATACAGGGTAGAGCCTTGCTAAAGCAGGCCTCCCTTATGACATTTTTTAACAGATTTTATTGTTTGAACTAATTGTTTTGAGGGATTTATGCAAAAAAATAAATCAACTACAGAAAATTTTCTAATTCAGTGAAGCACAATTAGGAAGAAGAAAATATTTATCCACTTTCATTTGAAGCCCTAATTTAGGCTCTGATTTAGCCACTTTCAGAGTAAAATAATTAGCTCTAATTATTCCACCTGTGTGCAATCAAAGAGTCACACGATCTGAATATATTTGCGCAGCTGTTGTGGAACCGCCAGGCTAGGAACACGTCCAAGCAAGCAGCATTATGAAGACCGGAAAGCTTTCCACAAAAAGTCAGCTGCAAAAGTTTTGTAAAAACCTACATCAGGGTTGGGTTATAATAAATACCAAAACCTTGAGCCAACCTATCAGCACCATTAGGCCCCTAAAAGAATATGTCACCATAACAACCCTGCCAAGAGAAGACAAACAACCAAAACTCAGACAGGGACACAAAGGCTTTATTTAGAGGGAAACCAAAGATAACACTGAAGTTATTCCCCAACAAACATTAGAGTTCATCTATAAAACATTGTTAGGTCAATCACTCGACAAAGCCAGACATTATGAGAGATAGTCATGATCTTTATTTTTTTTGGGGGGGTAAAATACTTACTGCCTGGTTTCTTTTGCTCTGCCAGGTCCAGTACAGTTGTTTGCCCCCCATCCTACGATTCTGCCTTAATGTCCACTTTTACTAACGTCCTCAATAAACAGTGTTTTGCTTTTAAGGAAAAAGAAGTATCCAGTTGAGTTTCAAAGATTTTTTTTGAACCAAGCAGTCTGGTTTGACGATGCCGAAATTATAGACACGAAGGAAAATGTTGGTTTTGGTGTAAGCTGAACAAATATTAGTCCTCGACCAAGTGAAATATGACGGTGGCAGCGTTATGCCCTGAGGGTGTTTTTCATTGGCTGTGTCTGAAATTCATCAAAATTGAAGGGATGATCGATGATGCTAAATACAAGCAAATTCTTGAGGAAAATTGGTTTCAGCCAACCAGAGAATTGAAATTTGGAAAGAGGTTGTTTCAGGGTCGTCGTTTCAGCTCAACAATGACTCTAAACGTATCGCTAAAGCAACGCTCAAGTTCTATAAGGGTCCGAAAGTGCTCTAAAGCCCAGGCGTCGCTGTACATTTGTGGCTTGACTTTTGTGAAATGACTTAAAAATTGCTGTGAATTCTTGAGGAAAATCTGTTTCAGTCATCCAAAGAATGGGGACAGGGAAAGAGGCTGACCTTTCAGCACAACAATGACCCTAAGCATGCTGGTAAAGCACCGCTTGAGTGATTTAGATTTTAAAAAAAAATAAAAAAATCAATGACTAGATGTGATGCCTTAAAATGAAACAAACCACAAAAGATTTTATGCTTTTATTACTGTAAATTGCTTAATATTTGTGGAAAAAATCAAATACCCATGCACTTTTTTATATTTCTTCCTTTCTTACACACTTTTCAACTTTAAAGTTGCAGGCACGTTATGTCCACCAAGAATAAAAACCTCACTGAAATCTGTTTTAATCCTAGGATATATTTTGTAGTAGAGGAAACATGCAAAAAATAGTGAATATTGTGAGACGCTGTCAGCCCCGTGAAGTTCTCATTAAATGTCTGGGAAAGTGAAATTTGCTTCTGCATATTACAGTAAAAGGAATGATTAGCCGTCTGCCTGAAAATCACAGCTTTAGACTGAATACTGGTGTGACTGATTTGATGGTCACTTTAAGTCAAGCGTGTGATTGTGGCTTTCAGAACCAACGTGTCTGACACTTAAAGTACACACCTGGCTATTTACTCTCTAGAGTCCATCTGAGGGTCCAGCTAAAAGCTTGTGACCTAAACTAATGGCATGCTGTACTCATTATGCTTGCAGAATAAAGCAGGCTGCTATTATTCTCTGAGAAGTCCAATTTACAAGCTTTACTTGCAGTATGGGTAGGGATTAATTTATTGGTGACCCGGCCTTCATTATGAATACTAAAGCTCATCTCAGTTAACTTAAAAAGCATTTTGAAAATGTTCCCAACACTCTGACATCAAGCACTTTCAATATTTGTTCAAATTTGAATTGAGTAAAACATGAAGTGATTTGTATTCTTGGAAAGAAAAGGGGCTTGACTAAAAATTTGCCAACGTTTGGCAGCAGATTTGGTGACTTGTCATTAACTTTAGTGGAAGATTGGAATGATGGGCTCTGGCGTGCATCCTAACGCTTAACCTTTTTGCTGCATTTTTTATAGTTGACCATAACCCCTGACACAGGGGGATAAAGCATATCTCCTGGATCAGCATTTCACACTTCTTCTTCTTCTTTTTGCTGAGCATGCATACGACATGTAGTCTGATCCCCCCAGAGTGGGAGATTTTCCTCACTTCGGTAGCTCCGCTTCCAGTTTCTGCAGACTAATCTGCGATTAAACTTCTGTACAAACCTTGTTGAGCTCGCTTTGTGCCACTAATATGTGCAGCCACGACAATAGACAAGTTTAAAAAGTTGTTTCCCTTCTCATGGAGATTAAACACTAGTCAGCGGGGAAATCGCTGAAGCCACAGGGATAAATCTCACTGCTAACAAGATGCTCAGGGGCAGGGATGCACATGTCTGCGTCAAAAGCAGAAAGTTCTGAAACATTTAGTTTGTTTCAAACAAACCTAAAGTCCCATCGAACTATTATAATATAGATGTTGTTTTAATACACAGAATTTAAAACAAAGGCTGTGGTTTTTTCACACAAAGACATTAATAATGAAAACAATGTTTTTAATTGTTTCTGCTGAATATTAGTGACTCTGTGCTTTGACATGAAGTGAAATCAAGGTTTTCTTCCTCAAAGGTTGAATATTTCAGTAAAATTGTGTTGTTTTGTTCACTGTATAATCTTATAAACAATATGGTTGGCCCCAAATGACTCAGTGATCCAGTTTGCAAATCAGTGCATATCCGTTTCCTCCTCTTATGCAGTGATTTATTACCAGCACCATCAGCTTACTGACAGAATTAGAAATTAGACTGATTAATGATGCAATACTGCTCAAATGAATGGTGGCGTTACAGGGGCATTTAAAATCACCACCTGAACTTTGATGATTGAGGAGAAAACTTGGACGTTTTCATGCAGCAAAAATCGGGTGGTTTGATCCGAGCAAATGGGCAAAAGTGAAAGGGGGTCAAGACTGAAAATGTTACGGTTGCATGATAATTATTTATCAAAGCTGAAATGCATCTGTGTGGTGGTCCTCCTGTGTATCAAACCTGAGCTGCTCTGCGAGTTATTTTAATATGTAACGGACGTGCCACTGGGCATTCATTGGCCTCAATTTGCAGCAGCATAATCTCTGTTAAAATAGGCTGATACCAAGCATTTCAGTGGCTCAGATCATGCAAAACTTTTCCAGGTTGATAGTAATTAGTTAGCCACATATCAGGATGTCCCGCTGCAATGTGACCGCCGTGGTCTGTTAGTTATTTCTTCCTCAACGTGCTCACTTATGTTTGTGCAACGCTGTTATTTTTGTATACAGAAACCATGTGTACGGGTGGTTTCTTGGGAGATTGGTTCTGCTCCTCGATTCATCCTAAATATCCTTAATTTTGGGGGACGTTTATGTAATTTAGGCCGTGGCAGCTACATGACAGAACCTATGAATAATATTACTTCTGCTTAAAATCTAGTCATGATAGGCCTAAAAGCAATATGTCAAGAATTAAACAAGGGGGGCATTTCCGCAAAAAAAGAGGAATAGAAAATATTGAGAATTTTTCCTGGTTTAGTATTTTGTCAAACAAGGTATGTTTATTGTTTAAACTGTTTTAACTTGTGGTCAAAAATATATGATGTGTAGTACAGGCATCCATGTGGTGTATAAGGTCATTTATCAGCCTCAGGCACTTACATTATGTCTTTATTTGCTTTTTTCTGGGACACATTATGGCAAGTGATTCATAATTGATGCTCAGCTGAATATAAAGAAATAAATCATGTGAGTATTTTGCAAAATTCAACTCAACTTACCCCATTTTTTGTGTCTCATCAGAGATATCGCATTGTCCCTTTTATGAAACTGATAGCCTATGACATGATTCTTTGAAAGATGTGACCTCAAAGTCGTTGGTCACCGAAATGTATTTTTCATTTTGTTTCATCTTCAGTCCATCAACCAACAGCGCAGGCAGAGAAGCCAGCCAGCTTTCCTGCGTCACACCTACAGGGTAAATTAATGCATTTCAACTCTATCATAGTCCAAAGCAACACCGGTCTCCCTGTCTTTGTTTCTGCGACAGCAGTGCTTAATTATTTATTTAGTCTTAATTTAGCCAGAAAGGTCCCATTGAGATACAATATCTCTTCTGCCAGGGAGTCGTGTTCAATCTTACGAGCCTGTCACATATGATAAAGCACACCGGGACCAGATGTACTATTGTTCTTGCTAAAAATGCACAGTATGTGACCAAATCGTTGACTGACTGCTCATGACAGGAAGGTGTGTGAGGTGTGAATGTACTCACTGATCTACAATATGCTGCACATGAGAGTCAACAAAAGCCTATTTTTATGGGAAGTATCATGGGTTGTTTTTTTTTAGGCAGAATTATGAAGCGTCTTCTCTTTGTATTTAATTTTTCATACTTTAGTTTGTGGAAGCAGCTTTAATTTCTGTCGTTTTATTGAAATAAATTTTCTGTTTTTAACCCTGGTAATGTGTCCATAGGGTGCTTGTTTTTGGATAGAGGACAGTACAACAGCAGCATTTAGTATTTACAGATGTCATAGTCGGCTTTGAAACTACTCATGAACATGGATTCCAACAGCCAGTGTTTATATCTGTAAAAACCCTAAAGGACCAGTGTATCAATTTTTTTTTTTAAAGTAGATGGATGGATAGATAGACAGATAAACAGACAGACAGACAGACAGATAGACAGACAGACAGACAGACAGACAGACAGACAGACAGACAGACAGACAGACAGACAGACAGACAGACAGACAGACAGACAGATAGATAGATAGATAGATAGATAGATAGATAGATAGATAGATAGATAGATAGATAGATAGATAGATAGATAGATAGATAGATAGATAGATAGATAGATAGATAGATAGATAGATAGATAGATAGATAGATAGATAGATAGATAGATAGATAGATAGATGCAATTTTAAGAACAGCTAAATAAGAATGATCCTAAAGTCAACCAGAAGAATAATGAGTGCTGGAGCAGAGTCAAAAGTTAGAAGCTGAAGCCAGGACAAAGGTGGAGGCAGAGGGGAGGATAATTTGCATATTCTTTGTGGCAGATATCTGGCAATTGATCGCTTTTAGTGAACTCAACACTCCATTTAGGCCACTAATTTGACCAGTAGAAGCAGAAAAAAAGTTCTTTCTTCTTGAAATTCAAGTTTTTGTCCCCTTCTATTGAAAGATTAACCGTTATTGTGTTTACCGTCATTCTTTTAGTTTTATGTTCTTCCTTTCAGTGTAGAACTGTAATCCTTTACCAATCTATCTGTCCATCCATTTATTTATATAGATGTGTGCTAGCACCAACTACTGTTTTTTCTATTGAAAAAGAAAAAAAAATATCTTATGTTCCAAGAAATGTGTCCACCCCTCTGCACTATAATGTCTGTGGAAACACAATGAAACAATCCCACTGACCTGCGGCTCTTTAACTCAAACAAGAAGCAATAGTTTTAAAGTACTCACACTTCAAGTTGTGTTATTAGCTGGAGGTAACATGGCAAACAATTCAAAGGTTACAGCACAGATTTAACACATAGCACCGAAATAGTGTAAGAAGGAATTAAAAGAAAGACACAAAGAGCAAGATATATGCACACAAATAAACATCCACACAATTTACGTTAAGGTTTTAAAGGATAAGGTTAAAGAGTCCTGCATTTTCTTCATTCCTCAATAAGAACACCAGTTTTTAGGTGTAAATAATTTCTTGGCTGAATATGAATACAATAGTGGTTTTATCAAGGATTATGTTTAGCCTTCAAGTTTTTGTGCTAGAAAATGTGTTTTTCTGTCTTTTTGGTTTGATGGAAGTCTGTATTATAGAGGGATAGGACACAAGTGTTTCACAGCCCTCAGGTCAGAACAATTTGTTGGTTTTTATCTTTTTATTGGCTGAAACACAACAAATCCAGTTTATGCTACAAAAAAAGCTGACCAGTAAACTAGGCTTTTTTTTTTTTTGTAATAGGAATGTAGGCTGGCAAAATGTAGCTGCAATTACGTTGAGGCTGTACGTGAAATCCTAATAAACCAAACACGTTCCGTGCCCTTTTCCATTAAAAGGGAAGAAAATAATCTGTGTAAGACATGAGCCAGGTTCTTTGTGTGCAGCTCCTGCTTTGTTGCAACTTCATGCAACAAAGGAACTTTTCAGGCAGCAAGAATTACCAGTCACATTAAAACAATGAAAACAGACCATTACACTTAGAATCCGAGGGTTAATCCTTTAAATTTCAACATGCAAGCATGATCAGACAGCTTTTAGTCTTAGTTTTTCTGTTTTCAGCAAAGCTCCTCTTGCAGGCGCACATATTTTCACATTAGATGGAGGAGAAACCATACAATAGACTGACCCCTGACCCTTTGTCATTCATTGCCTCAGCCCTGCCCAAAACGTTTTTCTGCAGAAACAACATCCAGATTCTTCATGGTTTTTGACAGCTGAGATTAAGATACCCATAAACACACCGATTGTAGCTGAAGAAAGATCGTGATTGAAAAACACCTTCGGCTTTTAGTCTGCAGAAGATGCTCTTATTGTTCAATGCATCACATTAACATAAAAGTATCGGCTGAAGCGGCAATCCAAGAAATTAAATCTAGGAAAAATAAAATTTGAAGAATTACAGATAGCTCACTCATGGAAAGATATCAAGATTATCCTTTTATCCATTAGAAGTCTCAGCTATTATGCTCCGCCTTTCAATCCCTCTCTTCTCAGTCTCTCACACTCTCAGAAGTGTAACTAATATTTCAGCAGAATGTGGAAATCCTGGCTGTGATTTGCAGTGGGTCAGTGATAGACTGAATCCGGGGAGTGATATGACAGCCCTATAATGAAGGTCTGTTGAGTCACAGGCCCTCAGACGATAAGGCAGGTAGAGGACAAATCAATGAGCGCACAAGAGCAACCACGAGATAAGCTGTCACTGTTACATCATCGGATTGAAATAAAGATGCCAAACTCTGTTGTCAGCTCATTTTGTAGCTGCTAAATGTGTTTGTTGTGTGCCATAAACAAGTATAAATCAGCAAAGTGCAAATGCCTTTTCCTTTCTAACCAGAATCATTTTCAATTTTCTTTTTGATAAAACGGTTGACTCTTTCTTTGTAAGCCTGCCAGTTTTTGTTTTTAATTTAATGCAAGGCTTGATTTTTTTTTTTTCGCCCCTCAATAAGCCTTGTTAAACAGAAAAATGCATTTATTTTATACTTTCTGGCCAGTCTCCTTTTCCATGTCCTCTGTGTGCTCTAACTCATCCTAAATTAATGGAAATGAGCTGCTACTTTCACAATCCACATCTATGATCACCTGATTAATTTAGCAAATGTCTGCCTGGGTTATTAATCATAACCCAAGGCTCAAATCAGCCACTATAAATACAACTGACTTTCAAATGTCCTCTTGTCATTTGTGCACTCTTTCTAGAACTGATTGCTTTATTCTCTAAGTGGATGAAAACTAACAAGCTTTTGCAACGAGCTCTGTGCAGTGCACAGAAACACAAGCTCGCACTCCTCAGTCGGTCTCTTATCCCTGGATGGCATGGCAGCCTGCCACTCTGCTGGGCTGCCTGCCAGCGTGCAGAAATGTGCACTCGTTTAACTTTTAACAGCAAATACAAAGCAACTCAGTTGACCTTTTTGTGGTATTTCCTCCTGTGGATGCAGAATATTTGTAGTGACACGTTTGTGAGACAGGAGATCATCGATAAACACCAGATGACTGAGACACCCCGGTGGCTCCGCTGGCCCAGGTGCATGCCATGAGGAAGCAGAGCCACGTGAAGCAGACTTTGGGTTTCTGATGCGTTTCATCATGTTCTTTTCTTAAAGCACTCCGAGTCTTAAGGCTAAAGGAGCATTAGGAGCTGAGACTCTCAGGCTGGGAGAGATTGAGAGAGAGATTCCAAGAAGTTTTTCTAAAAGGAAAAAAGCCCAGATACTTTGAAAAATAAACTTTCAACTTACATTTTTTTCTAGTCTTCGAAGAGAGAGGATTTTTTTTTCAACATTTTTTTTTCAAAGCTTGTTTATGCAACAACCAAAACTCAAAGTGAAGGGAAAAAAGTCCCTGCACTCTCAGTAGTTAAGTTAGAAATTGAAACAGTGCAACATCTACTGGTTAACCCACCTTGAAGGATTTTAATTCATGTTATATAATAATGACTTAATTGGTTTACTGTTATTAATACTCATCCCCAAGCAGCTTAAAAGAGAACATAACTGTGGGATATATATTTCCCTGTTGATCCAGTTTATGACACATTGTGCCACTGGGTAGCACCGTCCTTTTGATCTGATGAACTTCAATCCATATTTAATAAAATTTTTCTTATTACACTGGAATTGATTGGCAGTGACATCAAATAAATATTTGCCTAAAAGGTCGAAGTATTTAGACACTTAAATGCTTCAAAGAAATGCTGTAGTTTTATTTGATGTGATTTTCTTACCAACCACATCAGGAGTTTGGAGTTCTGTTCACTGCCAGTCAAAGTGGCGGGGTTGTCTCCCCCAAAACGAGGTGGGATCCCCGTGCAGAGGCTAAGAACCCAGATGTGTTGCTCCACTCTCATTAAGAATCTACATCTTATGGCCTTATCTTATGGCCTAATCTACATCTTATGGCCAAGACCTAAACCACCTACTGATTTACCATTTATTTACAACACAGATCCTCCTCTCTGCATAGACTGTGTATATTACTGTCCTCAGCACCACTGATTAGCTTCCAGGCACACATCCAACTTTGCCTCCAGCTGGCTCCTTGTGCTTAACTTTTAACCAACTGTTCCTCGTGATTTTCATAGTTGACCCAATCAGAAGCAGTGTAGAAAGAGTCATGACTTACTGGTATTAACCAACGTCTTGTGGGTAATGTAGTTTAAGATTTGGTCATAGCTTATGGTTGGTGAAACTGAAACCTGCATACTTGCATACTCATGAGTGCTGTCCCACTTTGGGCATTGGCAACAACGTCCCAGGTTTTCAAAGTGATTTGGTTATGGGTCCTCAACATATGCACAAAAGGAAAGGGCAGCCTTGTGGAACTCCTTTTTTACAGTTTTGAAGGACTGATTTCATCCCATTAACTATGATTCACTATTTCTTATTTTGTAAACATGGACTGAACAACAAAAATTTGACTTTTTCATTTTTTTAAAAAGCATTTTTACTTTATCAAAGACATTTTTTTTATGTCTAAGAATACTGCTTTAATGTGAGTCTTGTGTCCTGTCTGGTGATAAATATAATACCTTTTGTGGTATTCTTAATAGATTGGTCAGCTCTGCCAGTTATTGAAGTATTGTTTTGATTTTTGCAATGAGCATCTATCATTTGCAAAATGCTTCCTATGATCATACCATCTGTCTTCAGTTTGACTGGCTGGCTTTAAAAAGGTAAAGACGGCACACAGTGGTAGCTGGCCTGAAGCGAGGCAGCACTGGGACAAAAGGAGGACACAAAATATAGAGCTGCTGTGCGCTTCAGATGAATGCCTAAAGCAAAAAACTCTTTTATTACAAAATACCCAACATGATGCCAACCTCCATCTTAGCAATATTATCAGTTATAGCACTAAAGCTGCATCCCAATACTGTCATTTTTAGTTTGACAAACTAAAATAAATAGCCTCCAATAATAAGAAAAAGGCTCAGACATCTAATGGCACTGCTTGTCATGAACATAAATTTGTATATTTTGTAAGTGAATTTTGATAGTTGAGTTGTATTCATTTTTTTAGTTTACAAAAAATATGCCCCAAAGTGAAATCTCTAATGGTAAACCACTAAAACCAGTGTAATAAAAAAACTACTGTAGGGCTGCCTGTGTGTGAATTTCATGGAATTAGATTATTAAAATATATCCACACAGAACTGTTTTTCATTGCAAAGTGTTAAAAAATGATTTATAAAAAGAGTAGGACTGACAAGTGGGCAGAAAACACTTCCTCTGTCCCTTCCTGTCATCCTATAGTATATGTCAGATTTCACACTCTGTCAGGTTTGTTGGCATGTCTTCAGATGTGTCTGTGTTCGTGTGTGTCATCACTACTTGTGGGTATGCTTCCTGGGTGACCTACAGAAAGTCATGACACACCAGGATCAGAGGTCAAACTGAATCAGAAATTTCCTTCAAGGACAATGAGTGATTTGTTTCTTTTGATCAAATGAAAGTGAATAAAAACAAAATGTCACACTTGGACCAATGTGACCTTAACCTTGTGCAGGTGGATACAAGTGAAATGTGAAACCAACTATTTTACCATAGAAAATAAGGATTCATAATTCCCGATTTATATTAGTCATGTTCATCACAGTTACATTTTTAAGTTAATACCAACTTTTTTCAGCTTTTGCTTAGTTTTGCACAGCAATGCAGCTTAGATAAAGCTGTAATGATCTGGGGTTTTGGCAGTGCTTTTTGATTTTATTCTTAGGTTTTTGTCTTTTTTCAACTTAATATTTTCTTCATGTTCTCTTTACTCCCTGTGCATCCCGGTGTTTCCTGCTTAAATTATATTATTAAATTTACAGTAGGCTGAAAAATACCAAGAATTTATAAAAATTAGTAATTACATGCTCATACACTTTGCTAAAAACATATGCATTTAAAGCCTTTGATGCATATTGCTGCACACAAGTGTCAACAGTTTTTGCAACCACTGGTACATGTGGGATTCTATTCTTTTGGTTATTTTGCCTGGAAGCACTATCCTTTACTGTTTTTGGCACAGGGATATGATCCCCTCAAAATATTGCAGAATTTCCTTTCGTCCTTTTAGCATTTGGCTTATTTATCAGCCTTTTTCTCTCTGTTTTGGGGCTGGGTTCTGCCAAACAAACTTGGATGAATGCCGCTTTCTTCCCCCTTGTTGTGCTGAAAAATGCTGCTTTACTTTATGCCTTTCAAAACATGTCTCTCACAATGGAGGTACATATTTTGTAGCTCCAAGGAAAGCCTCACTTGAGGGTTTAGCTGTGTTTACTGGATTCAAAGTTTATCCTTTTCTCCGCGATACAAATACCACGACTTGTCCCTCAGCCGAGGTCCTTGACAGCTCTGCCTTGTTCTCACTGCCTGCTGTAAACCATAAACAGCAGCTATATCCCTGAGCTAAAACATGTACCTGCCAAGGCGCCTCCACGATCCCCTGCTGCGCTGTCACCGGCGGCCCACAGCTTAACCTTTCTCCTCTCGCTCTCCACAGCTGCTCCTCCTCCTCCTCCTCCCTGCAGCTCACATTCAGATTACTGCCTGAGTATGTGTTTGTGCGTGGAGGAAGCAGAAGGTTACGGCTCTGTGCTGAATGATAGATGGGCAGGGCAGAGTGTCACAAAGCACCTACGGAAGATCTGAAGGCGAAATGTGACAGGTGCTGATGTGCTCACTCTTCAGGCAGCAGGAACAGCTTTACTTTCTTCGTGATTTATTTTTGGGAGGAAAATATTTTGTTTATCACAAGCAAGCAGTTAGTGGCATCTTGCACCGGAAAATATGAAAACAAAACTTCTCAGTTGCTGATCTGAGTTTTTATTTGTTTGTTTGTTTTTGAAAATTTCTTTTAGTTTCCTCCCCTTCAGCTGATTTCCCTGTTGGATCCCATTCACCTTTCCACCCACTTTGCTGTTTTCTCCTTCCATTTGTGGAGAGGCTTTTCACCTTCACTTTAGGCTGCAGGCCATTTCACTGCTGTCACTTTGATCCTGCACACCAGCAAGCCTGCTGTCGCGTTTGTCCGGGACGATCGTGACCGTAAGAAAAGAAAATGATGATGCTTGTTGACTTAAACATCATACAGCGTGGGTAGGAATTCAGCAGGAATATTAATCAGATCAGCACTTTTTTTTCCAGAGGTTGCGTAGCAACACATTCCCACATAATTACACCATGATTACTTTTCTGAAACGCTTCTAAGCCGCTCTCTGTAAATGCTCTATTGATTCTGTAAACAGCATGCATAACAGGTTCCATTCAATACATTACTTAAGATAAATAAATAAAAAACATAGTAGGCATGCTCCTTGAGTTATCACTTCATGTTTCTTTACTGTTAGAAATGTGTTGTCACAACTATCAGCTTGTCTTCATTATGAATGAAGTTAAAATGTTTAAACACCACTTAGAGAGAATCTGCATCTAAATGTGTAAAAGATTGTGTCATTTTCTAATAAGCAAGAGTATTTTCAGCCTTTTTATTGAATCTTTGGCTCTAAACAGTAAAGGAAACTGCCCAAGAGACATGTAAGGACCCTACAAGGTTAGTAGTTGCAAACAGTTCCTGTTTGATGGATTTTTACCCGTTCATTTTACATTTTTCAACTTCTGTATGAATTTTAGTTCGTCTTGCAAAGCTCTCTCGAAGTCATTTCATGTTTTTTCAGTGATGTGTGGAGAGGGGGCACTGTGTGAAAGCCAGAGGTTAAATTGGCCTGAGGTTAAATTGCTCCAGCACGTACAGTCACACTAAAATGAAATCACACCCTGGCTTATTGTTTTCCACACAGTACTTTTGTGTTTTGGTTTAGTTTGTATTAAAAACATGAAGAAAACATGTTCAACAGTTTATTAAACATGTTTGTCTACATGTAGATAAATGCACCTCAACAAACTGAGGTGTATTTATCTAATTTTAAGACTTGATTAAGGTAAAGGTTTGACATTTTTCTGTAATTTTGACATGTTGGGGAGAGAGCAGTGTGTGTACTGAATCCGAGGCAACTGTGAGCTCCAGAAGGATGGGTTGTTTTCTATCATGTAGTGGAGGGCTACCTCCAGCTCTCGGTTAGGTCGTTTGGTTTGGCTGTTGGATTGGGGACGAAACCCTGAGGATACACTTATTGATGCTCCCAGAGCCTTACAGAATGCTTTCTATACTTAAGAGGTAAATTGTGAACCACGATTAAAAACTATGTCGAGGGGAATGCCATTGAGCCTGAAGACTTGTTGTGTCATTATTTGTGCCGTCTTCAGAGCGGATGGGAATGTAGGTAATTGGATGAAATGCACCTCTTTAGTAAACCAAGTCAACTATGGTGAGTATAGTTGTGTTACCCTCAGATGGTGGCAAGCAAGTAACGAAGTCAAGAGCGATGTGGAACCATGGGTGACTCAGATCAGGTAATGGATAAAGCAGACCTGAGAAGGGTTGATGTTGATTCTTGTTTCTGGTGCAGTCGGTGCAGGCAGAGACAAATTCCCTTACATCTTGGCTAGTGTGAGCAAACAGAAGTGTCTTTAGGTGAGTTCTGTGGTGCTATGAGTTCCTGGATGGTATGATTCTTTGAAGAGCGAGAACCGGCGTGAGAGAGCATCTAGTTTTTGTATTTTTGGAGCCAGGTAATGTTAAATTGAAAGCGTGCAAAAAACAGAGACCAACGTGCTTGCCTATCATTCAGTCTCTTGGCAGTCTGTAGATAGGCCAAGTTTTTATGGTCTATCCAAATAACAAATGGGACCTCTGCTCCCTCCAGCCAATGTCTTCACTTTTGTAAGGCAAGCTCTATTGTGAGGAGTTCATGGTTTTCAATGTCATCATTTCTTTCTGCTGGAGTAAGGTGAGGGGAGAAAAAGGAACAGGGGTGAATCTTGCAAGCAGAGCTGGACCTTTGAGACAATATGGCTCTGACCCAGGAGTCTGAAGAACCATTTCTATAATAAATTGTTTGTGTGGGTCAGGGTGTATTAGTACCAAGGCTGTAGTGAACAGACACTTCAGTTCTTGGAAGGTCTCTTCTGCCGCTGAGGACCAGTAGAAGTGTTGATAGATGGATTTTAACTTCATTAGGCAGAATGCTGTCTGGCTGTAGTTATGGATGAACTGTCTGTAGAAGTTGGCAAAACCTAGAAAACATAGTTGTTTATGAGTGGTTGAGGTTAGGTTTTTTTTCCACAGAGTTCTGAATCCCAAACCTGAAAGAACAACAAGAAGCAAGTGTAAAAGGTAAGTGATACTAAATGTGGTAATAAGGGTTTGCTCTTTAAAGGGGTTCTATGAGAAACAGGCTCTAGGAGAGATGTATTTGGGATTCCAGACCAACAGAGAATTTGTTTCCTCTGGGTGAGTATGGAGGGAGTGACAGAAGGTCTGGAGAGGCAGACAGACTAGGAACATAGAGCGTGGCACGGCAGGCTGAAAAGGAGCAGCTGAGTGACTTCTCCTTTTGTTTGGAGCTGGGTTGGAGGGTACAGGAAGCTGAATTGGCACACATATGTAGAAGAACACAGATAAGAAACTTAGAAAAGTTTTCGCTCAATGAATCTGCAGATAATCACTAGACTTTTTCTAGACAGAGGCAGGACTGTCATTGTGTGACTTTATCGATCCCACGAGGGAGTAATAATTCACTCAGCCTTAAGTAGAGGGAGTTCTCATCAGCCAAACCAGCTTCAGGTGTGGCAGCCAAACACTGAATGTTCCAGTCACGCCTCCTCTAGCTCATCCTGAAAATAAGAGGTTAGTAAGGAGAAACACAAACACAAAACATACCCAAAATCCCAAAATGAGACTGCAAACTTAATAAAATTTTTGTTTGTTTGTTTGTTTCATTTAGTGACCTTTTTGCTATTTAGTGCATACATATACATATTCAATACTGATTTAATAATTATTGCTTGTATCTTTGGTTAACTAAGGATATTTTTCATAAAAATAAACTTTGATTTGACTGTTTTGTAATTAAACCTTAAATTTAACAAGTACTAATTGTCCTAACTATAAATGCAAATAATAAAGTCCTATTGTTTATAAGATAAAACATTTCTCCAACTATTGGAATGTGAATATGAAATACAGCTTCTACAGATGAATCTAAAAAACAATAATCTAAACAGCCCTTTTGTCAACCTTCTTAAACCTTAAAGAGCAACACGACTTTATTTATATTTCTTGTTAACAGAGATCCTTGTTATATATCTTTTAAGAGCATTTTATAAACACATTCAGTTTTGTTTTTTTTTTACAAAGGATCACTGCTTCACTATACAACACAATGCAAGAAAATAAATTAAGGGTCATTGTGCAAAATCCCATTTGAACCATATCTGAAGCATTAAGCATGCATTTACCATTTAATTAAGACTACTTTAACATCAATTGTGGAAACATTTATCTTTACTGCCCCTTGGGGTCTCTTTGCAGTTCATCTCAGCTTCTGTATTGGATCCATTCCTGTAATTTATCACATCAGAGTACGAGTTCCTGCACACATTGTTGTTCCAGTCACAGCACCAACAAAGCTGAATGAGTTAGGGTGCAATTGGACAATGCCGTCTGGAAGAAGTTTCAGGAGCCGGTAATGAACCTGTGTGTCATGTCATCTAGATGTAAATGAATTTTGGTAGAAGTTGCTAAACTAATTTATTCACTCAGATGTAATTCAATTACTTTAACTCTCACCAATATGCTCAATCAATCAGTCCGATGAGAGGTGTAAGGCTGGAAATTCTGGTTCTGCTGAGACCTGTTGGGAAGATTGTCCACCTACACGTGAAAAAAGAAGAGGATTTTTTTTTCCTCTTTGCAAATACAAGATTGAGAAGTAGTGTGGGTAATGTAATTGATTCATATTTAATAATACAAACATGCAGCCGGGTGGCTGAGAGGCTGCATATGAAAGGAGCAGTTGCGTGCTCTTATGCTGATGCTCATGTTTTGTATCCTTGTCGGCCTGTTTCTGGTATGCACTTCTCGTGTTTGTTGCACTGGTGCATGAAATGTGTCACCGGATGAATACGGCCAGGAATTCATAATGTATCTCTCTGAGTTATATGACTGTGAGTGTATGCTTTGTAGCAGAAATGTAAAACTGGTGTTGTTGCGTCAATCAAGGGTGCTTAGACTGTTTTTGAAATATTAAAGAATGGAGTTTTTTTCATATGATGGAATAAATATGTTGTGATCAGCAGTGCTTCATCCAACCATACAAACCTTGTGACCTTTACTGATTGATTGATTGTTGTTTTAAACACTGAAAACAAAAAAATAAAATAAAAAAAACTAATAAACAAAAAAAACAGCTGTTTTTCTTACTTTGTTTTTCTTTCCATTGAAATAGCTACAGCAAATGAATAATTTCTTCTAAAATGTGGCAAGAAAAAAAGCACTATGCCAGCAACAACAATTAATTTAGAGGTGCAGAGAAACACTTTCTTTTCCAATTTCAGTTTTGTGCTTAACCTAAGCTTGTTTTCCTATTCATATTTAATGCATTTACAGCTAAATTGTTCCTATCTTTACAATTTCCAAAATGCCCAACATGTTTTAAAGCAATATTATGTATTTTGCAATAAATGCAATGTCTAAAACACTTATTTTGGTTGTGCAAATAAGACAAATGTGTCATAGATGTGTTTAGAAGCACAGACCAATCGATAAAGATTTCTGTAACTTTTCCAAAGCACACCAGCATGGAATCATGTGGAAAATGTCATGAAAGCGTTCCTCCTTTTTTTTTTGCTCATTGTAATGCCATACTAAGATGTTTTCCTAATCTTTACGAAGTACTTGTAACACATGTACAAAGTAGCTCATAGTAGCCTTGTAAATAGGTAAAAGTAGCCAAGATGAAAAGAGAGAAACCCAGAGGACATGTGTTTGTCTCCAATACAAAATTAAAATCTGTGCTAACCTGGATGCAGAGCAAAATTTTGAGGGCTGTTTTTGCACACTGTGCTGAAAGCCAGTTTAAGTTTGGCACAAAGCTCTGTGACACCCCTTCGATGTGGCAAAATATATTGAGGTTTGAATCCTCATCACAGTGAGCAGATTATGCCAAGGTTTAACTGAAGTAACAGCCAGCTTGAAGTTTGTTTTTATTTTTTATGAGGAGCTGTACAAGCTTCGGAACAAGTCTTGACTCTCCAAACTGTAAGGATATAAACCCACAGCTGCTCTTTCTCCTCCTCATCAGTAAAAGTTTGGCCAAGACTTTCCTTCGACAGCCTGACAAATACAACCCACATCCAAGAGTGCAGGTGGAAAAAACTAACTACTCTGGATTTTCTTTTTTTGTCACACAGGAACCGGTGCCAAACTCGACTCTAACTGGTGTGCATGCAGCATCCCTCGTTTTTCTGTGCCTTTTCCCACAGCAAATATAATGCACATCACATTGATGTGGTTTTATACAATCTCAGGTACATGTTGAAAAGTAAGCTCTTCAGAATGACATTTTCTCTCTGTTTACAACTGGAAAAACCTAAAGACTGTAACAAAATGTGAGCTCTTTCACCCCCCCTTTACTTTCTTTCATTGCACGCTTATCTGAAGTAAACAGAAATAACGTTTTAAATCTGCTGCAAAAAAGTGCCAAAATTGAAGCTTAGCTAATTGGAGCTTCTCATGACTCATGACTCTTCAGCATGAGATAAGTGGAACAAGCTGTATCTGCACCGGTTCAGGAGAAAAATGGTGTACAGAGGAGAGGAGGAATGGGACGGCAGACTTGATCCTTTAAACCAGCTCAGGGTGAGACTGCAAAATGTTCAAAAGCAGATAAAGAGCTGATCTGCTTTTTCCTCAGCGAAATCGGTTCAGTAGCTGGTTTTCGTTTGTTTGGCTCTCAGAAAGCCTCAGCATTTAGAGCCTCAACATGCTACATTTTTGGATGCTCAGGTCTATATGCATTTCACATCTTGAATAATAAAACTTGACCCAGTTTCTCATTGGCATCCAGCCTAAAAAAGAGACCTAAAGGCCATGTGTGTTCTGGCAGACTGACCTGCCATGGAAGAACCCAGACATAGAAAATGAATAAATGTAGGAATTACATACTGCTGTAATAATTCCCAAAATATGAACTCTCAGCACTCGGTTATTGATTTTTGTGTTTCCTTGCTGTCACTGTGCCGTGTGGGACGATGATTCGATCAGCGTGTTGTTTCACTGGAGGGCCTAATCTTGTAGACCAGATAAATGGTAAGTGGTCTCTAAAAGGCTGTCAGTGTTGATTAAATGACTGCTCACTGAAAAGGTCACCAACCCTGTCTGTTCTCACACACACTCAGACACACACATACAGAAACTTCTCCACCGTTCCCGGAGCACGCTGAAGTGTAAACACTGAAGTCTTGCTCACACAACCAAACTCCAAAGTCAGAGAGACGGAGAGCCTTTATCTGTGCAGTTTGATATCAGATAACTAGAAATAAAGTAGATAACAACAAATGAAACAGTTTGTGATAAGGATTTGAGAGATGTTACTAACAACTAAAAGAATCACAAAGTTGTCTAAAGCTGCAGAAGAATTAAAACATCTTTACTACATTTTACAATAAATTTATCAGCTCCTATAGCATGTGGTTTACATGCTCTTAAAACAAAAAAAGACAATTTGACATAGAAATCACTAAGAATTAAAAGAATTTTCAGACTTTTGCATTTGTTTTTCATCTAAATAATAACAACTTAAACTAAATGAAATATTCAAAATTGTATTTTATAACCTAAAGGCGTTTGCACATAAAATATTGTCAATAAGCAACATATAATCACAGAATATTGATACTTTTGTATTAATAACTAAATTTAGAAGGACAGTATACAGTACATAAGTTTTACAATGACTTTCTGTTGTATAATAACATTTTATGTTCAATTAGTTAAGTTTTTTGCATAAACAAGAAAAACAAAATCAACTTCTTTTATTATCGAACGTCACCAAACAGGAATTAACGAAAGTGTTGTGTATGTTTGTCTGTAATGTTAACAAAATATGTCATGAACCACTGGACAAATTTAAAGGAAAATCTCAGATCCAAAAAGTGATTAGCTTTTGGAGTCAAACTAATTCAATATGGTAGCTATGCAGCCTTGAAAGGAATGACAGACAGGTAAAAATGTTTTTCTCTTTAGCCCAGGCTGAACCCAGGTATAAATGTGCATAAAGTCATTACATGAGTCATAAGTGCAACAAAGTACCCAGCTTACAGTTACTGCCACTAATCAGAAATATCTTTGATGTTTTCCACTTTTTATGTCTTTTGGCACATTACAGCTCTTTAGCATTTTATTTTTTACCGTCTTCTCAAAAAAAAAACACCAGCTAAGTGCGTGATAATGTGCTTTACTTTTTTAGGGGTGGATAAAGTCATGCCGTGTGTGCAATTAATGATTATGAATAATTCATGTGTACACGATGATCCTCTGCATTAGGAGTTCACCCCCAGACACAGATACATTCTTGGCCCGAGCTAATGGAATAATCGGCCTCTCGTATTCTTGTCAGGGGAGTAACACAAACAGGCTTTTGAAAATTAACAACTTCACAGGTTGTACTTCATGCAAGAGACTTTCAGTTAAACACTTAAAGAGAAACTGGGATAATTACGAGGTCATGTGCGTGCACAGGCTTGTAAATAGTTCAGCTGGTATTGATGAGATATTTATTGTCTCTATTAATGCCGCAGCTTCTGAATGTCTGATGTCTTCGTCTTCGTTTAAAACCTGAGAGGTATTAAGTGGCACTAACTTGGGAGCTGTCTCGGTAAATGATGTTTTGACATGCGTGAGTTATCCCGCAGTCTCTGTCAGCTTCATTTAGCACTACAAGTGCCACAAGACTTACAATGCTTAATTTTGTACCAACAAACCTGGTATTTCACAATGTTATGCTGCAATCTGTGACTGAATAGTACTGGAGGATATAGTTCCTTATAAATCAGTCTAAAAATGTCCAACTCATGTGGAAAACCAATTTAAAGGGATCGTTCAGATCTTCTGAAGTGTGGTTTTGTGGAAAGGTTACAAACAATTAATATCTTACTTGTTGTCAGGGGCACCACAAAAGGGGGACAAAGGGGGACACTGACCACCCTCTCCTGGCCAGCCAGTCTTATATGCATAATATTTGTTTATAAATATAAATTTAAAAGCTGAGAAGAAAAACTTCAGTGAGTTGATTGGTGACTGTGCTGTTATCAATTAGTTATATCAGCTGCCAGCATAATAAAACTCCTGAGCTTCTTCTGTAGCTTTTGGTTTTGGTGTCCCATCCCAAGATTATCAGTGAGCCCCATCTCACCACTATTTTGAAAACATTTTGAACTTCTCATTGTTTGTTGTAGACAGCTATTTGAGTACTTTCAGTTTGGAGAAAGCTAAAGGCTAATTCAAGTGGGGCCAAGTTTAATGTGGATTGCTGTCATTTTAAAACTCTTACCTAAAATTTACACAGCATTTCCTGCAAAAGCCATTTAGAAACCTGCATACCACTTTCAGTTTTACATCCATAGTTATACAAAATGTCCTTTTTTTGTTTGGGAATTGAAGCCAGCAAGCCCCAGTTTATGGGATCAGAGTCTGTGCAGTAGGAATGTGGGGCTCCCTACTCTACACAATCATGGTGTAACATGAGTTTTCTTGTGAGCAAGAAAGAAGTATTTGTTCAAGAGGTGGGGGCAGAATTTAGAACTATCAGGACAATGGTCCCCTTCTGGCTTTAACAAATGTTATGATATTCCTGTCAGAATTGCCCCCAGGCTGCACTAGAAGAGCTACAGCTAGTGGCTGATGCCAGAAATAACCAGAGAACTTTAACCAACTAATCATAACGCAAAACTGATGGTGGTGTAAAAGGATATGACACAGTGGTGGGATGAACCACGATAAACTGTTTGATTGGAGTTGTTTCAAAATGACAGACTTTGGTCTTGAACTCATTTGGACCCAGTTAGCTCAGCAGGCTGGTCATAACTATTTACTGTTTCTCTAAACTGAGGTCTTTCAAAAAACTATCTTCAACAGGTAAGATGTTAACTGTTCCCAACCTGTCCAGGGAACTTCACTTCAAAAGATCTGAAGTATTGCTTTAAGGTATTTTTAGAAGTTATATTTAACTTTATTTAAAAGATGACTTCAGTGTGTGTGTGTGTGTGGAGGGGGAGGGTTGTAGCAGCTGAGCAAGCCAGACTCTGACATGATTGCCTGCAAAGATGGACAACTTCAGCCCACTCAGTATCTTGGTTTGGTGGCTGTTTAGAGACCCAACCTCAGTTTAATCAGTTTCCTGTTTCCTTCCTCTGCCGTGCCCCCACCCCTGACACTCGGCTGTCATTGTGCATTTTATGTGTTTGTGTCTTTTTCCAAATTGCCTGCGCTGGCTTTAATATCACAGAGAACACAGAATCATAAATGAGATTTTGTTCTGAGCAGAGCACAACCTGTTTAAATCACACACTCACCCTGTTGAATATCAATGGACTTTGTCGATGTGCTGCCAGCTGGATTGGACACCGCTACGAAGGACTGAATACAGATCAGACTCTAAGTCATACTTTTATCTTCCTCCTCTGCTTGTTTTCTTTTTTTTTTTTTTACTTCTGTCCTTCCATTAAAGGTTTCAATTAACATAAGTGGAATCACTTAAAGATAAAAAATGCAGCATACTTTGCAGATTGCATGTGTACTTTTATACAAACTAGTCTGGAGCCATGTCTTATATAACTGTAAATTGACTTAAATCGTTTAAAGAAGCTTTTTTTAAGATTATTTTGTCTCTGTTAAATAAATAAATAAATGTGACAAGCTATTCTGTTGTTACCTTCTGTATCAGCTAGAGGTCAGCAGCTCATATATTTTGGTTTAACTAGGTATTTAGGAAGATTATGAAGAAATGTTGGGATGCCCTCATTTATCATGCTGCTTGTAATATGCAAGGCTCAAACAAACATCAAATAACGTAACGCAGTTTAATGGCAGCGACTCAGTTAGTTGGCATGTTTTTGTTCTGCAATTTCTTTTATTCTGAAAAATATCTGCATCACATGAAATTTTACTTTTAAACTCCTAATGCTGATCACTTTAGATCTATTTAATAAATCTATAGGTTTGTGCCTGATGAACAATAAACATCAGAGCATCTTTTTATACATGCCTGTAATTTTTATGCAGATCTTCACGGTAACAATCAGCAGAGGGCAGTGTGAGTCTACTCTCCATTTTTCTTTCTTTCTTAAATGGAAGGAACTTGTTTTTGGGGCCTGTGAAATCCCCCTGGCACCTCAAATAAAGTCACCCCACCACATCCGGTTGGCAGTCATCTGCATACTTGCTTCATCTGCTTCCTGTATCCTTTGTCTCTGTGTTTAAAGTTGAATAAATCAGTTGGATCTCAGTGTCTCAGCCTGACAAAAGACAAGCAGACAGCCTTATGGAAATGGTTGTGACCCCATTAAAATGTGTCTCTGCCAACTAGACTGGCCTGCTGCTGCTGCTGCTGCTGCTGCTGCAAACACCCAGTGTGGATTATCAAATGTTACTCAAGCAAATAAAGTCACATTATTAACTGACTATGGCATGGCTCATTGATTTATATTGATAGTTGTATAGTTTTATACCCCATATGTTGTTGTTATTATCCACACCCACAGAAGTCAAGAGGGGAATCATGTTTTTGCCCATGTCTGTGTGTATTTGTGTGTGCATGTGAGTGTTGTGGTAAAATATCTCATCAACCACAGGACCCATTTTAATGAAACTCTCAGAAACCAATCATCGGATGTACATCTACAAATAATTAACTTTTGAATCACCCCAATTAAAGATGGCCACCACAACTGAGTGACATTAGCCAGCACAAAAATTATATGGAGTCGCCACTGATTCATTCCCGACACACACCCTGAGCGTGACATCTCTTGATATCACACAGTGTTATTTTCAAGGTTTGACCAAAACGTCAACAACCCTGTCATTTCTCATCATAAATCAGATGATCGTAGTTTAAAACTCAGCCAAGAATTGATTTAGTTGTAACATTTTGCGATCTTGAGCACCAGACGCTATTAATTCAGCAAACAGTATTAAATGTTTGGCCTCTAAATATAGCGATTTCCTAAAAAGGCATCACTTTTTATGCATCCAGCTGACAAATAAACACATTATTTCCTATTTTGATGTTAAGTTCCAACATCTGAGACAAAAACACTGTAAGATCCTTGTTCAGAGATGTACTTCCAGCTACTGCACAGCATGTGCGTGCTAGTGCTACCAACTGGACTGATTGAAGTGCACTGGGGTGTTTCAGGCCTTGAATACGACTGTGCCTGGTTTGTACAGTTTTATTTTTTCTCTCTTTCTTTGCTTAAACTTCATCTCCACCCAGCCTTAATCATTTGCTCAGGGTATCATCCGTCCTCCTCCGGGCACAAGTCAGACTCGAAGGGAGAATTTCAGTAAGCGCTGAAGCCGTTCTGTTGAGCTTATCTGCTGTGGTGTAAGTAGTTAACAGATATCCCACCAGATCAAATATGTCTTGTACTTTCTGACCAATTTCAAGCTGAAGTCTCAACGCAAAAAGGAAAGAAAAAAGAGGTTCATGTTTGAATCAGTTGTTTTTCCACACATGCTGTGTTCATAAAGTGGTATTTTAGCGTGATGGCTATTTTTTCAAAGCCCCGTGGTCTGCACTCTATCGATCAGCTCGGTGGTCTTTGTTTAAACAACAGTGACAGATCCAGCCTCAGCTTGAAACCACACAGCTGCACCCCACAACTTCTCTGCCCATTAAAAATCCACTCGCTGTGATCTGACAACTTCAACGTCATCATCCATTTTCTTTTCATTCTGCACGTTCTGCACATATTTTTTACAGTCTTGACAAAAAAAAAAGTACGCTGTAGGATCTTGTTAATATTAGAGTTCAGAAATAAGTTCATAAACAATGAGCCATGCTGCAAATTCTGCACGTTTTAAAGCCCAAAATGTGCAGCAATGTGAGCTGAGATGCAGAGTAAATGTGCAAATCTTCCAACTTACTGTAAGACTTTCCACTTGGCTAACATCACTCTGCTCAGGCAGATCAGCCTGGATTAGAAAAGCAAAGGTTGTCTGGCACTTGACAAGAGAGAGCTACTTAATCATACCGGCAAGGCCAGACTTAAAATAAATATTAACATAATTAATCAACGCCGCCACATTCAGTCGGAGAGATGCTGCTCTGAAATGAACGTATACAACGTTTTTTATATTAATGCCCTGTCATTTTAATAAATCAATAAAAACAAGTTTATATTAAACACAGATGCTACCCTGTTTATGAAGAGAAAATGTTTCTGCACAGATTGTGGCAGCAAGATTGATAAGTTTTGATAAAATCAGCTTTTTTAATACATTTAGTCAACAAAGAAATTGAGATTTATTGTTACAAAAGTCTGTGTTGGTCATAATGACCTGTTTTCTGAGGTAAAGATGACTACAAAGCATGTTTGATGTGTGAAGTGAGCATCCTTGGCTCGTGTCCTAAATACAAGACAAACTGCCTTGAAGCATCTTCCCCGTCTAATGACTCTCTCTTCCTCATTGTGTCTACAGTTAATAAAGGCGTGAAGGTGTGTGTGTGTGCGTGTGTGTGGACCGGTTGTCAGAATATATTTTATGTTCTTAATACTAGCATAATGATACAAGAAATGCTTTGCTCTAACAAGATGAATCAAATGAATCATCATTGTTTTTTATTACTCTCTTTTCTTGCAGAATGTTGTTAGGTCAACTTAAATATTAAATTTGTCTATTTTTTTAATAAATACTCCATTTGTAATGTATAACTAAAGTACAGCTTTTACAGAGGAGATGGTTATGGTAATATATATTTGTCAGCTTTTCTTGTTTCTTTGTTTGTCTTCTATCATAGGTTTATTCTAAGGTAAAAAAAAATAACATACCTCAAAGCCTAAGTTTAGCATTACATTAACATTAATGTGACTGATTGACCGAGTCTACAGTTTAAAGTCAGATAAAAAAGGATTTTTCTTTTGTTCTGTGAATTTTAGGGGGATTGACTTTTACTTTTGATTTTCTGTTTCATGAGTTGTTCAGTGAATATCTTTTGGTTTACTTTGGCTTTACAGTATAAATATGCTGTAAACATTGTTGCTTTTGATATGACCACAGATCTGAAGACCAGAACATAATCTCTGCTTTAGTTCTAGTTCATTTTGTAGCTCATATGTCACTTGGTTTACTTCAGTTAGTTTTACACCTGTCTTTGTCAGACTGATTTCTTCTTTTTTGTTTATATGGTCCTTTATTTTGCTCATATTCTCTTTTTTTTCTTTTGTTCCTTTTGGTTCTGTACTGGTTTGGCTTTGACAAGCGCCCTGATCTCTGGTGCCTTTGAATTAGTTTAGTTTAGTGTTTTAGTTCCTACATTGTGCCAGCCTCTTTCTGATTAGATCTAATGCAGATCAGAGCAAGAATTCTGAATCAGCACATATTAAGTCAATGATAAACAACATGTATTTAGCCAGGTTAGCAAGTTTATGAACCATACATGTTATTGGCTGGCCCCCATGTTGGTTTACCAACCAGATCCAGCAGGAAAAGCAACATCTGCCTTTCCATGATTCAATATGGTTCATAATAAACCATCAAAAATGTGATGAAATCCTTTAAAACATTCTCTTCATGGCTCCTCCTGCACAAAAAAACACCTACCTAATGTCAAAACATTAAGATCTTTGCAGAGAATCCCAAACATTTTTGATCTCAAGAAGCCCTTTTGGATGACAGGTTGATATCCAGAATAATATTACAAAACCTTTCTCCATGCATAAAGAAGATTTGCAATCTCTCACACTCAAGCTGAACCTGACATTTGGGCACTTTTTCCTCTCAAGTTTTACATTTATATCAGGATTTGTCATGGCTTTCAAGCCCGTTTCCCCGATTCTGATCACAGGATTTATTCCTCTGCATGAATAAATGCGAAGAAGGGAGGCTGGATATGTGTACTCTGTGTGACAAGAAATCTATCTAGGACATATCTGTTGGGAAAATCCTCTCAGATCAAAAGAATGGGTGGATTCAGGGAAGGTATGACATTGATATTGCAGTTCACCTGGTTCGATAGGAAAAAAAACAATATTTTTTTTTTCAATGTTGTTTGTTTTTTTTGTTTTTTTTTGTTTGTCCTTACATGACCCACGTGTGGATCATGTAAGGACAAACAAAAATGTGACCACATGGAGCCCTCATGTTTGGGCAGCATTTTCTAGGAGGTGTTTGACGACTACAACCCCTGGCAAAAAGTATGGAATCACCAGTCTTGGATGAGCACTCATTCAGACATTTCATGCTGTAAAACAAACTCAGATCAAAATCATGATACAATAATAAGGTCATTCCAAGGTGCAACTTGTTGGCTTTCAGGAACACTCAAAGAAATGAAGAAAAAACATTGTGGAAGTCAGTAAATGATACTTTTATTGACCAAACACAGGGAAATAAATATGGAATCACTCGATTCTGAGGAAAAAAGTATGGAATCACTCAAATTGGAGGTAGAAAATAAGGACACACCCAGTCTATTTTCTTTCCCTAAATGGACACCTGTCCCAGATTAGATGTGCCCGTTAGTCTGCAGTTAAAAACACCTGCAGTCATGACACTTTGAAGGGCTGCTGGACGACGTGGAGTAGCAAGAAGCAT
>NC_051439.1:10032573-10083546 GCF_001649575.2 Kryptolebias marmoratus
ATGCTTCTTGCTACTCCACGTCGTCCAGCAGCCCTTCAAAGTGTCATGACTGCAGGTGTTTTTAACTGCAGACTAACGGGCACATCTAATCTGGGACAGGTGTCCATTTAGGGAAAGAAAATAGACTGGGTGTGTCCTTATTTTCTACCTCCAATTTGAGTGATTCCATACTTTTTTCCTCAGAATCGAGTGATTCCATATTTATTTCCCTGTGTTTGGTCAATAAAAGTATCATTTACTGACTTCCACAATGTTTTTTCTTCATTTCTTTGAGTGTTCCTGAAAGCCAACAAGTTGCACCTTGGAATGACCTTATTATTGTATCATGATTTTGATCTGAGTTTGTTTTACAGCATGAAATGTCTGAATGAGTGCTCATCCAAGACTGGTGAGTCCATACTTTTTGCCAGGGGTTGTATGTTTCGTTTTCACCATTTTTGGCGTTAAGCAAATTATTGAAATGATTAGAGGGGGAAGAGCCAACACGGGAACAGCTCTGCACTGTGGCATTAAAGTTTAATGTGTGCTGCTGCCACAGGTTGAATTTCTTTTGCATAACAACTGAAGCGGGGTTGGCATCGCCACGCATGAGTGTGTCTTGTTGATTTGGAGTGGCTTGTGTGATGGATGGATTAATTGCTGATTTTTTGTCTGTGAAACCAGCAAAATGATGTCATCTCGGCGATCTGCTTGGCTGAATCCTTCATCTTGCATGTGCCACAATCCTCTTGCACATTGTTCAGCATCAAAAGCAGGAGTGATTTCTACAGCTGTTGCGCTTGGATCCAGGTGAAACAATGGGCTTCTGGGCATGTGTGAGTTTAAGCAGCTGTGGTTCTTCAAATTACTGTTTTATTTATTTGGTTCATTGCCTCATACTTTGTATTTTAAAAAAAAAAAAAAAAAAAAAAAAAGCAAAGCCGAGCTGTTTTTAGTCCCATTTCTACCCCCAACCAGATTATTCCAGTATGTTCCCCATCACAGAGCACTCTTAATAAAATGGGGAAATTGTTCTGACACCACTTCATACATATGACTTCAAAGATACAAATCAGAAAGGAGATGGAATGAAAATAAATTAGTTTAAGGCGATGGGATTTTTTGGATCTTTGTCTTGCTAGCTTCAAGCGCTCTCAGTTTTTTTTTCCCTCCATCTTTCAGATTGATTTGCGGCGAGACATGGAAATGTGTCTCGCTGCATCAAAAGACTCTTAAAGGTTTGGTTTCCCCATTCATCTCTGTCTTCTTCAGGACTCAGCTGTAATCTCACACAGCTGTCAGATGCAGGAGAATTCACATTTCTTTAAATTAGCACTTAAGTGTCAGCTCCTGTATGCATCATCTTCAATGAGTGCTGATATTCTACATAATAGTAGATAGACATACAGTAAAACAAATGATCTTCATCACTCCTTGATAAAATTAAAGTAGCATTCCTTGAAGGAGTATGTATTGCCCATCTTCTTGTCAACAAACATATTGCACAATCAGAGTATGTGTTTGGGATGACTCTCGGCTAGTAGTACACCAAATCTTATTTCAACATCTGTCAAACTCATTAAGCTATAGCCAAGGCTGATTAGCTGTGGGCTGAATCAGATTGACTCCAAAGGTTAATCAGTTGAACATCCAATGAATTGCTTTCTGAGAGTTTCATTAAACTCCATCTATTCCATTATAAGATATTTTGCTAACAGACAGACAAAAGAACCACACAAAAGGAAATTACACGACTGCCTGCCTTTCATGGCAGCAGGCGATAACTTCACACGTCCTGATCGAGTGACTTTAAAAACAAGTTTATTTCATATTTTGTAATAAAAATGCAAGCAGAAAAACCTTCCAAACCTTTCTAAAAGAGAAGTTTAAACTGATTCTGGTCGCACATAAATAAAACAGAAATAACAGTTCAGGTTACATTGCTTTAGGAAGGTAAAGATCACATAAATATTCAACATTTACATCAAATATGAATACATTCATAGGATTTTTCCATGTGCTTGATAAACTTTCATTTCCTTTCATTTTTCATTAATTCTTTAAAACACGTAGGAGTCAAAAAATAATAACTGTCTGGCTTCATTAAGGAAGCCGTGTTGTAGAAATCCAGTCCCCATGTGGATGCAGCAGAGAAGATCAGGATACATGTTTTTCTGCAAATGTTCTTTCCTTTGTGTTTTTTCTCTTTTTCACCCCTATGCTGAAGATGGAGAGATAATATTATCTCAGGCACTTTCTGAAATCACTAGGTTTTTGAACGATGAACACAAATGTAGTATTTTACACATATTGAAGCCTGCTGTCAGCAGCTTTGCATTGTCTTTATACTGTACATCAGGCCTACTCTTGTCTTTTATAGCTTATTTCTTATGGAAATAGTATTTTTGGGAACTTAATTATTGTTTTGGGGTGAGTTACATGAGACTTTCTTTTTACATGTGACTGCTAACAGGGAAAGTACAGCCAGAGTCAAGTGAGTTTGCATGGTATAAAGACTTGGGGCAACATGGGAAAATAACTTAATCCAATCCCTCCAAAAAGTAGTAAACCCACCTGTCAGGATTTTTTAAACTCCTAAACTTTGTCCTTCAGTGCTGAATTATTCCTTTTCCTAAACTTTTTCTCTGTAAGTGTTCTCATTTCCACTACTGGGTCAGGTAAATTGGAGCGATTTTGACTCAACTCATTATCTATTGGTCGGCGAATTAAAAAGCAGGAGAATACTGCAGTGCACCCAAAAATTAAGACTCGGGTTCACCCTTGGACTCTAGTCTAAGGTTAGGTTTAAGAAGCAAAGGCGCTTTGCTCAAAGGTGCAATACAAAACAACCAGCTGTCACACAAAAGCAGCAGAATCTCAGATAAAAGCAAACTGAACTGAACTGAGATGTGGCCTCTCCGGCAGCTAATCTCTTCATTTTGAGGAAATAAGAGCAAGGGGAACTCTAGTATCTTAAATCTTTTTGTGCTTTTTTTTTGTAGAAAATCTTGGTTTATGCTGCAGAGGATAATTAAACTTGCATGTTCTTTACTTTAGTCGGTGACTCAACTTGGCTCAATATTGTGAGATAAGACGCAGATTTTTGGTTACAATGTCACTAATATTTTTGCTACCAAGGAACAAGCAAGCCGTCCTGTAGCAATTTGCATGGCCAGTTTTTTCTGTGCACGGCTTTCAAAACTGTATTCTAGGCCATTCACATTATTTTATTAACCCCCTCTGTCTACATGTTCACCAACTAGCTGCCAGCAGTCGCAGCCCAGTGAAATACTACCTTTATAGCTTATATCTTGACTAAGCTCAAAGCTGTATGCAGCTGCCTCATGGTTAGAAATATTACATATTAACATTTAGTTATGAGAATAAGTCAAAAATGAGTTTGCTGATTGAAAAAAAATTAATTTACTTGTCATAATGAACACTTTTTTAACTTCTAAAATTAACAAAGTGCTGATTTGCAGGTTCTTAAACTTAACCATGACAAGTCATTCAAACCAAAATTGTTTCTGAATGTACCAACAAATTTAGTGCTCAATTATCACACAACAAGGAGAAATGATAGAGTCAGTTATAATTCAATGTGTAACTGAGAGGGAGTGGATAGGCAGAGCTGTAGCAGCTGCACCAGCTGAACAGACAAACCAAACACAAACTGAGGGGTTTTTTTGTTTGTTTGTTTTCATTTGTTAGTGGCCTCAAATGCAGATCTGTTGGTTACACGCTACACTGTTAGTGGTCACCAGACCCTCCACACTGCTATCAATTAAAAACTTCTTCAAGGTGAATTTTTAATGTACATTTCATGACAACGTCAGTGTTGTCCTGTCTTCTCCTTTTTCACTTTGACACAACTGGAAATAAAACACATTTTGGCCCAAGTATGGAAATAAGTTCCGCAGAATTGACAATAAAATGTTCAAATGTTTAGCGTGTTGTTTAAGACAAGAGCAGGGCACTTACACCAGCACACCATATTCAACTTACATATATTTTTGTACAATAAATAAAATGTTATGCCAATGGTGCAGCCATTTCCTCATGTTTTAAGGCAAGTTAAGCACAAGTTTTAAATCAGTGATGCACAAAGTAAAATAAATGCCTGGCAAATGTTACATTTTTCATCTCTCAGGGTTTGTAATATTTATGTACACTTTTGTGAAAGTGAATTATGGTGGGATCCGAAACATAAAGTTTATATCGCTTTGTTGAAAGATTCACACAGCCTGAAGTTTATGACAACTCTGAGTATTAAAGCTGCATTTGAGCGTTTAGGAAAGTGAACCACCTGTATCTCAGATCTCCTGAGAAGTTTACCATGTAAATGAATGTCTTATTTCAATACTGAAAACCTTTAAAGGTTAAAGAGATGCACTAAAACCTTGAATTATAAATAGTAATCATGCTATTTTCTACAAAGTATCTCTAACTTGGTCTCATCTACCATTGTTTTAAGTCAAGCACAATGTCACTCATTATGGATGCATTTAAGCCTGTTAAACTTTTAGCTGCCAATAAAAAGAGAAGCTGTTTTAGTAAAATGTGTGATTAACAACCAAAGACACATTGAATGTGACTCAGTTTGTAGTTATGTTGCATTTTCTCTGAAACAATGATCTCCAAAGGAATTGTTCCCCTTAACTAAGGAAAAATCAGGTTAAAAGTTGAAATAAATCAGTCACTGTTTATATTTATTTTTAGCTAAAAACAATATATCAAACTGTCTTAGCAAAAAGAGTCCATATGTATTCTGTAGTCTTTTAGGTTTATGAGTTGGAAAAAGCTGCAAATCTTGTTTGCTTCATGCATATTTGTACAAGTCAAAAACAATCAAATATTCTGGATAATTCTACCTGCAAAGGGCAGGGGAGCATGCCAGTTTTCCACAGTCTCGGCTGTTTGTTGTGATGCAGAACGGATGGCATAAGGCATTCACATAGCCTTAGATCCTTTGCACCACACAGGAAGTTCAGCCTCTTCCTCGCTGCTTCCATCTTTGTTTCCAGGTCAGCCTATGTAAAGTAGCTGAAACAGGTGGAGATGAGCTCTCCTCTGTGCAACGTTGAACTTTAAATGTCGTTTGAAAGCTACAAAGTTGTGTAGATGTAGACAAAAATGATGACTACCAGGTTGAGAATGGTCCCAATGATACCCAACATGGCCAAGATGCTTTCCTCTTTACTCTCCTTGTCTTGAATTCCCTTTTCCTCATCATTGTAGACAGTGTTTACCATTTTCCCCAGAAAAATCAGCAGTTTTTGTCTCAGACCAATCTGGAGCAGACAGATAAGAAAAAAGAAAGTTAAGCACAGTCTTTGGTTTAGTCACTGCAACCGTTCTTCTTTCGCAGACTGATGTGGCATGGTGAACAGAGATAGATGCATTAAACCAGCAAGATAAGTAATCTGTTATTGAGGTGGATGGTGATGCAGTTAAATAATTAGAGAGTAAACCAAGTAATTGATTGCCATGCCATAGATTATGTTTCACCAATGGAAACCTGCCTTAAAATGCCAATCTGTACTAAAACATTATCAGACAGCTCTGAAGTAGTTAGAAAACTAACAAGAGTGAGTGAGGCCTTAAACTTTTACTTATCTGTGGTTTTGTTTTGCCTTTATTAAAAAAGGGGGATGAGGGTTGTTAGTAAAAGAGATTGGTTATGTGATTATACAGTCAGTGTCTTATAGTCATGCAAAAAGGCAGTTCACCTTCAGGCAATTCTAAGGTTTTACATATCAGGACAGAGTAAAAAGGATCTGATCTTTACCAGATTCTAAAATGATTTAAATCTAACCTCAGATGTACGGAAACCTACAACAAAGCCAAAATGGAAAAGCTGTGTGGAAAAACTAAGCATACCCAATGATTCAACAGCTTACAGAACCACCTGTAGCAGCAGGATTTTGAAGTAGTGGTTTTCTGTATAACTTTATCCGTCTTTCACATAGTTGCGGAGGAATTTTAACCCACTCCTCTTTACAATGGTGCTTCAGTTATTTGTAATTTGTAGATATTTGGTTCTGCACAGGTCTCCTAAGGTCAGGTTGAAGACTAGACTTTGACTGGACTATTGCAATATCTTGATTTTTTGTTTTTTTCTTTTTCAGTCCTCCTGTTGTTGCTGTTTGTGATCATTGTCCTGTTTCATGACCCAGTTTGGTCCAAGCTTCAGCTGTCAGACAGACGGCCTCACATTTGACTCGAGAATCCTTTGGTCTATAGAGGAGTTCATGGTCAACTCAATGACTGCAAGGTGCCCAGGTCAAAACAAGCCCCAATCATCACCCCTCCACAGCTGGTATTACTTGTTTGTGCTAATATGCAGTGTCTGTTTTTCACCAAGCATGGTGCTGTGCATTATGGGTAAACATCTCGACTTTGGTCTTATTTGTGTAAAGGACATTGTTCCAAGAAATCTTGTGATTCATTCAGATGAAACTTTACAAACCTAAGTTGTGATGCCATATTTCTTTTAGAGAGAAGAGGCTTTCTCCTGGCAGCCTTTCCCAACAAGTTATTGTTTCATCTTTTCTGCTAACTGAGGCCTGTAGAGTCTGAGATGAAGCTCTTTTTCTTTTCTTTTCTTTTTTTGTTCTTTACACAGTCTGACTTCAAGTAAAATTGCTAGGATGTCTACTCCTGGAAAACACGCAACAATCTTAAATGTTTTCCACTTGTAATTAACGTTTCTCACTGTGGAGTCATGGACTAAGTTGTTTGGAAATTACCTTGTAACATTTCCCAGATTGATGGGCAGCATAAGTTGGTTCTCTGACGTCGTTGCTGATGTATTTCCCTCCTTGGCATTGTGTTAACACACATGTGCTCCAGACTAGCAAATGGCCCAAACGCCTGCTTTTACAGTGGTGATTGCAATAATTACATGTTAATTATATGTATATGATCAGCAGCATCTGGTTGCTAAGGAAGCAACAAGGGTATACTTAGTTTTTCGACACACATCCCAGAGCCTTCCCACAAATCCCTTCAGCAAGTTGTGGATCTGCCTCAGGGTGTCCTCCCAGTGTGACGTGGTAAACCTCCAGATAGAGGAGCCCGAACAGATACCCAAACTACCTCAGTCAACTTTCGATATGGAGATTCAAACTGTTTATACCTAGAAAATGACTTTTTTACATTGGTGAGCAAAGATTTTACAATATACTTATTGCAAATTCTGTAAATCTTCTTAGCTCTTTTTTTCAGAATTTAAAAGATTTAATTATAGTGCAGATTGTTTCGAATCAGACAGGATGAACTAATAATAATAGGTAAATAAATAGGTTAAATATTGGACTGCCAGCCAGCAGTCTCACTGACAGTATTTTGCTTTCAGAACATATAAAAAGCACTTGAGTATGTCTTTGTTTGCCTGGTGGGATAGGCTTAAGATAGAAATGAAAGAAGAAAATTCTGCAAATGCTGATTTCAGTCTGTAATTCTCCTCACTACTCACTCAAACATATATATGTTTGCCTATTAGCTGCAGTACCAAATTCCCAATGAGTTTGCGAAAAGCAATGTTTTGATCATTTTCAGCCACAAATAAATCACTTTGGTTTATCTAAATGAAGCACACCCTTTCAACTCTGTAATCTGGAACCCAAACTATTTATAAATCAAACGTTTTTATTAATGTTACACGGACACAGAATTGTGTAACCAGTCAGTTCAGATCATATTCCAACACAAACATGCATTCTTGTTTTACATCCTCTTTGATCCGATGCGTCATGGTTTGTAATGATTTTCACTGAATGATTTGTTCATTGTGTTTTTCTAATTTTCTGTGCTTCAAATGTAAAGGAGTGGGTGTAGGGATTTATTCAAAACCTTATTGCAAAATTACCAGAGATTCAACTCTTGCATAAATAGATATATACACTGCTTAATCCGATTCAAAATATTGTAGCTACATTAAGAAACATGTCAGCAGCACACATTGAGTTTTCTCTTTTGTGCCTTGGTGATACTTGTTATCAAACAGGAAGTGAGCCTCTGGTTAAAGCAGAATGTATTTTTTGCAGCTTCAACCGTATTGTGTTCAGAAATCAGACACCCTTTTTGATTGATGTGCTGCTGGACAGAAGGTGAGCAGTCCTGGCAGCTTTCTGAAGCCTGGTGAGTGGAAAATAGACAGCAGATCTTCCTGCACCATACCTTTCTTAGCTTCAGCATTTCTTCAACTGTTGGACTGCTTTGATTTGGTTCTGAGAGTGCCAGCAGTCATCTGTGAGATTTCATCAGTGTGTGTGTGTGTGTGTAGGTGTATATGTGTGTATTGATATAAGTTGCCTGAGGTGCAGTGTTAGAAACTAGCTGCATGTTTTTAGCCCGCAGACACAGCAGCTTGTGCAAGTTTGCGTCCAAACACCTCTCAGGAGAAAAGTGCTCCTCTTGCGGGTCAATGGCTTTCATTCGCCAACTAGCAAGAGAAAAGCATGTAAGCTAATGCATGCTAAAAATAAACCTTCCGACAGGAAGCTAGATCTCAGTAAAAACCACTGATGGAAGAAAAACAACATATTTTTAACTTCCATCAAGAGTTTAACAAAAGTTTACCTAAGATCTAAACAGGTATAGTGTAATCCTAAGTGGCTGATAGTCTGTGTGAATACATGTGAGCTACTATATGTTAGTGTCACCTCTGACCAAACAAACTTTGCAGAAAATGAAAGCTGACTATATATTCACATTTGGTTTTCATTTGAATGCGTTCATCTGTTTACAACCTGCTTCCTGTGTGCAGAAATGTTGCAGGAACGTGTAAATGATAACTGAAATGATCAGAATTTAACATGTAGACAAAAATTGCTACATTTCCTGAAAGTGAATCTTGGTTCATAGTTTACTTTAATTTTATTTTAAGATCTTTAGAGATCTGACAATGTTGAGATTTTGTTTTTTTCACTTTACTCTGTTTTCTGATTTGTGATTGTGTTTCCTGATAGCTTAGCGGAGAAAAAGGTTTTGGCAGAAATCACTAAAGGTGGTATCTCACTGGGCTGCAGTTGTTAGAGACAAGTTGGCAACTCAAAATTGAGCAACTTGTGTGGCTGCCTTTTGAACAACTATTTTTTAAAAACTGAGAACATTGCAAGACATTCTGGAGACTCTGTCGTGAACACTGTTCGCCAAGTAGAGATGCAATACCATTCCCCGTGAGATACCACCTTAATTCTTGGTAATCCATCTATCAACCGTTTTACCACAAAGTGGGAAAAACTGAAAGAAATTGACACTATGAGCACATAAGGAAATAGAAGTTAAAGCTGGACTTTTATGTCTCACTGCTGCCATGTAAGTGAACAAGACATTGGCCTGATTAAAATAAAAATATATAATTTTTTTCAAATGTTGACCCTTACTTCATGTAAGTCTTACCTTGCTGCTGTATGTTTAAAAATTCATTTTTCTAAAGTGTTTAACAGTAATTAGCCATTTCATGCTTTCGAAAACGGTTGTGTAACACCATGACTGCATGAAGGGAAGTAGGCGGAGCTTAAAGCCCCACGTCACTAGCGCGCAGACTCTAGTCCTGAATACAACATGGCTGGCTTCAATTCCCAACAAACTTTAACACTTTTCATTTTAGTGTTAGGTATCTTTTTTTTGTTCAGGTTTAGATTTATAAAACTAGAAAAAGACGTATATTAAAATCAACAAAATAAAAATAGAAAGTGAGAAGTTTGTTTCCAAAAGAGTCATAAAAATCAAAGTTAGGCATAAAAATCAAAACCACTAAGCATTGCTTTTTGTATCTATATGAAAGAGTGCTGCAAATGTTGAAAAAAAACTTGTGTTTAAGTCTTTGATCTCTGTCCTTGTGTTAAAGTGCATTTTCCACCTCTGATCTGTAACAATGGGCTTCGATTGCCTCTACTTGGGAGCTCTATAAACAGGGCTTCCCCTCAAACCGAATGCACATCTTTGTGCGATGCACTGGATGTGTCCTCAAGCATGAAGATGCCTGCTTGCTGCTGATCTGAACAAGCACTCAGAAAAAAAATAAAAATAAATCGTATAAACCGAAAGGAAAGGAGGAGAATGTGCCCAAAGGTGATGAAGTGAATGGTAAAGGAGGCAGTGGTGACAGTGGCAGTGAGCTCAGGGGGGAGGTCAAAGCTCTGCCAAAAATCTGTGTATTTAGGTAACAGCTTCTCCAGTGAGTGCAGCTGGGCATCACACAGCAGAAAGCTCCTGGATGCCTTCCAGTGAGTCCTCATTCAACAACTCCAGTCTGTGCTGTCATCAACAGAGAGTGTTTTGTTTCAAGTGACAGCCAAAGCGATATGCCACAATCATTAACCACCCATAATGACTTTAACAGTCAGAATGAACAATTTGCATAAAAGATTCAAGCTGTCATAATCCAGAATAAGGTAGCAATAAAAGCTACTAATTGGATTCTCGTATTTTGCTGCCAAATTGTTGAATTTGGGGAATTTAAAAATGCAATATTTTAGTGCTAATTTCCATTGTCACAGCTGAGCTCATCTACTACAATTGTTGTGTCTTCACTGTTTCTCAGTCTGCAGTCCAGATAAGCAAATTCTCATTCAAAATTCAAATCTTCTCAAGGGTTTTTTTTTCCTCTTCCAAGGCAAAGCACACATTCCTGTCTGCACTTGTGCTGCCGCAAGAAGAAGCTGACAGGAAGTGGGACGCAAAAAGGTGGAGAAAACAGGTTGAAACCATACCTGGGACAACAAATCCAGACACTCCCGCCGCGCCCAACAGAAGCCAACATCTTCAGATCAGATCAGTGGAGAGTAAAATCTTTTGCCACTTGAATAATCCTGAGCATGTCAAACAGCTCCAGATGCTAACTGGGTCTGACAGGCAGAGGTGCTTTTGGCATTGTTTTAAAATGGAATTAAAGCAAACAGCTCCTCCCAAGTGTGTATGTACACACACTCCCATACACCCGGGTTTACGCCCATAAAAAAAAAAAAGAAAATGACAAAGGCACGCAAATTGGAGAGCTTCACATTCGGAAGAGTACTAACAATCTCTAGTTATCTTCCTCCTGATGGAGGAAAAGTAGACGGAATATTGTCAGTATTGAGTTTGACCCATTTTCCACAACTTGTGCTTAATGTTCTGTGAGTGGAAAGTGACAGACTTGGTTTTGAATTGACAAGATTTGCATTTGCCCTGATTTTTAAATAAAAAGAGACACAGCAGAAAAGTTCCACTATGCAAGAAGTTGGGTGTTAAACCATCCCTTTATGATAGGTGGTTCTTAATTATTAGGTCCACTGTAGGGTTGTTTAAGCTTTGTTTTGATGTAAATTCATGCTTGCTTTGTGGGGAAAAAAGTAGTTTGATTGCAAGGCATGATTCAGGTTGCTTCTTTTACCTTAATTACTGATTTAAGCAAGTTAGCTCGATGGTCAGTGCCGCGGTATTGTATTCTGAGGCTACAAGTTCGAGCCCAGTGTCCGGTGTCAAACAATTGTCAAATTTCAAATGCGAGTTTACTCGCTGTGACCCCCATATAGGGGAACAGCTGAAAGGACAAACAACAACTGATTCATGCAAATAAAACTGAGTCTAAATCATGATGGCTACACAAAAGACCCATTGTGTATGAGGTTAGTTCTACCTGTGGGATGAGAGTGAAAGAAATTACCTTGCAAAGCATCAGGAGTAACGTAGCATTGGACATGCTGGAGGGGGACGCCTTCCTGTGGTGCACAGGCATCCCTGGCAACTCAGGTGAAGGTCTGCCCCTCTCATCCTTCGGGGTTAGGAGATGCACCAGATTCAGAGTGGGCTGGCTGCCGTTCCAAATGTGGGCTTCTTGCTGGATGTTGTCTCCTGCAGCGCTCCGGCGTCTCCTCTACAAATTTCATCTCACTAGTAGCCCAAGTTTCAGCTGCTGCCACTTTTCTCCTCCTCAGCCTTCTGAGAGCTGAAACTGTGCTGCCCACCTCCTCTCTTCTCCCGTCTATCTGCTTCCCCTCCTCTGCCTCTCTCTGCTCTCCTCCTCTTCTTTCGCCTCTTGTCTGCGTGGAAGGATGATGTCAAGTTGAAGAATAGAGTCGCTTGATGGGCATATGGGGGTGGGAGGGTAACAGAGCTGTTTTATGTGAAAATTTCCATTTCCTTTGTCTTTAATCTGCAACAGTTCAAAAAGAGAGGTTTTCTGTGTTTTTAACTCTAAAACACTGGCAGCCTTTACCAAAGACTCAGCTCTTTTAAACTTTTATAATGTTCATGTAAATGTTAAGGTGATTTTGTGGCTTCTAAATGTTTCATACATACAAAAAAAACAATTAAGCAGCCTTGATAAAGTGGTGAACCTGGATGTAAGTAAAAAAAGAGGGGCGGGCTGCTGGAGGGAACCAGCACCCTCACACCAATATTGTTCTGGTTGCTTTTGCTCCACGGACAAGAGGTATCCCCTGCTTCTTTTCCAGCGCGCATATTAATGCAGCCATGGTTGCTTGGCAACCGGCTCAGGGGAGTCTCACACCGCCTGACGACAAGAAGCGTTTGTGACAGAGGCCAGGATGAGGGGCGAGGATCTCCTCTGGTGTGTGTGTGTTTCAAGATATTGAATGTATACATGAGTTTGTGTCTTTATACAGTGTTGTAAAATTGTTTGGGTTTTTTTTTTTTTTTTTTGCTTGAGTTGGCTGGAGTGCAGAGATGTAGGTCTGGACGTGAAAAAGGAAAAGGTGCATAACCTTAAATTCAGTTCACACAGAGATCTGCAACTAATGTGTTTCACACCGTACTACGTCGTGATGACTTTTATTGAGATGAACTTACAGTTTGACATCAAATCTATGCCAAAAAAAGGTTTTGTTGGATGGATGGAAAAATGTCCCTCGTTTAATTGAGCTGGCACAATCGACACTAAAAGTCTGTATTTTGAGCTTGAGGGGGATAATAGTAGAGCGGCAATTATTGAAGCATTTTTGTTCTAATTAAAATGCAGCTAATTAAGCATAAAGGGTTCCTTCTCTAGCATTGCTGATCATTTTTGGTTTACCATTAAATCCAAAAAAATAAAATAGAAACAAAACAAGTGGACTTCTGTTCTGTAGTTAAAGATGTTTTGCTTCCATCTCAGTTCAAAACTGTAGAGAGAGGAGTCCAAAAATGAATCATTTGCAGATATACATCCAATAAGGAGTTTTTAAGACAATAATTGAAATCCATCCAGTGATTCATGAAACATTTTGCTGACAGACAAACACACACTCAGACACAGGTAATTACATGATGGCCCTCTATTCATGGCTGCAGGCAATAAAGAAATGATTGCACAATAGTGTGTGTTTTGATATTATGAGTATCAAAGAGCAATAGTTCTCTGCAAAACCCCAACATAGTTTCTTTTTTTTTCATTTTGTTCTGTTTTAACGTTTTCTGTTTTGTTAGCACTATAGTTGAAGTGCCAACAAAACAAAAAACAAAACACTGAGTCAAGGTCAGATAAACTGTGAGTTTGCACATAAACTATAAAAGATTAATAACAAAAAAAAACCTTGCGTCAGAACAGCTTGAGATGCACTTTCAGTGAAGCTCACCCCCTTATAATGGAGTGTCTGGAACGCAAAGATATGCGGTCACATGTTTATGTCTTTGGGTCACCATCCCATCTTCATCGTGGACAATGACACCACACTTTCTGGCTTGTGAACATGTGACACATCTGTGCCAGGCAGACAGGAAACACAAAGGACACGCTGATCAAATGCAGATAACCTTCAGGACTGTTCGTCTGCAGCCTGACATCGGGACAACCTAAGTGAGACGTTGCATCCCGTTTGTCCCTTGAATCCCGTTTTCTCACTTCCCCTCAGACAGGAAGGACACAGGCGTTCAGTGCAGAAGGCTTGAGCCTGCTCAGTGTCTTTTAGAAGAAGTAAGTCACAGAGGCCACGCCACCCATTTGAAATTTAAAGAGATAGGCAGCTTTACTGCTTGAATATTTATAGTTATTCATTCATTTACATTTCGGCCTTTGGCTTCAAGCGACAGCTATATCTTTTAAGTAAAGAGGACAGAAGAAATGCGGCATTTTATGTGTCACTTTATGACTGGTGGTGTCCAAGTTTATGTGGATTTTTATTACTATAAATACTGAAGATAGTTTGGCTTGTTTTTGCAGATTTGTCATGATCACCAACTCTTGACAACAGATTACCAGAATGTAAATACATAACACAAGCAGTGAGATGTCATTTTTAGTCAAAAGCGAAAGGTTTGTGTTACAAGAACATTTGTGAAAATACAGAGTCAGAATCTGTGAAATTAAATAAAATCTGGAAGTAGATTTTCTTTTCGAACAGTATTTCATTATGCGGATGAGCTCGGCTGCTAAAGGAAATGTTTAGAATGTAAAACAGCTGCCAACAAATGACTTTAGACCTGACGTTGCTTTACGCATGAAATGACCCGGAATGGACAGCAATAAAAATGGAAATGTAAAGAGAAACATTCCCTCCTATCTGAAACCACCGGTGTGCAAAATTTTACTGCCAACAGTCGATCCCTCAGCATTAACTAACTCTGACTGTCGCTGCCCGCCTGAGCATTTATAACAATTATTCAGAGAGCTCATTGAATTTGTTCTTGTCATCTGGTGACTAAATCACCATGTTGTCTGAGTGCGTGATGATCGTCCTTTGTTCCACATCAGTTCCAGCTCACGCTCAGGCCGTATTTGAGCTGAAATCAAGTCGTATGTGACTTCATTCTTTACGCTGACCGCAAAGCTGTTTATCCTACAGTGGGTCTCATTCAGAAATCTGCAACAATCACTAATTTTGTTACGTTAAATAAGTTACTCATAGTCTGAGTCAGCGTGAAGTTGCTTTTGAGCATTCTTTTTGGGAAAAAACTTTTTTTTTTCCACTCACCTTTTGATCGTGCTGTACCTGTTTAGTGTCAAACAGAACACAAAAATAAACTTGTAAAAGGTAAGTGGGCACATTTAATGAAGTTTATTTCAAAACTAAAAGAAGTGTGAATACTAGAATAAAAGTCTATAAACACTGACAAACGTAGAATTATTTCTAACTAAAAACAGAAAAATAGAAATGCAAACAAATCTATATTCCATTTTGATGACTTTAGCTTTAGCATGTAGAGCATGGATAAATAAGGTTTATAGTTTGTTTAACATTATACGTGTTACATTGCTGTAAAATTAATTGTCTTGTGGGAACAATAAAGTCTTACTTTATAAGTACTTCCCTCCTTAAGTTGCCAGGTGGAGAAACATCTGGTATCTGAATGTGTAATTCCACTATTACTGGTTAAGAAAGTAGAAAAAAAAAACACAAATAGTAATTGTCCCAAAGCAGATCTTTTAAAGTGGCGGGTTCTGTGAAAAGCTTATGAACAAGTAATATCTTACCTGTTGTAGATAGGTTTGTTAAAAAACCCCAGTTTGGGCTTTAATTCTGAACAGAATGACGACCTGATGGCTAGTCCCAGCCAAGCTCAAAGGGACCCTTGTTGTCTTTAACTAGCTTTAATCTCAAAAAATTATATAACAGTTTATGCAAACGCTGTTTTATACGCCATTACAACACCAATAATTTAGCATTACATGGTTATATTAGCTGAAATATTGTGATATTCCTGCAAGAACAGTAACATCTGTTAGCTGCTCCACTATTTGTACCTGTAAATAACCAGAAAAATCCATATAAATAACTTTGGAGGTTTTATGAAGACGGCAGCAATGATCTTTGGTCTTGGTCAGACTCAGAATTAAATTTTTATGGAAGTGACAAACTAACTACTAATCTATTTCTTGAAATTTGATTTCTATTTCTTCTACAATACTTAAGATATTAATTGTTAATAACCTTTCAGCAAAAATGCACTTGAAAAGATTTGAACTATTGCTTTAATGCTCTTCTTAAGTGAAAATATACCAGTTTTTCATTAAATGTAGATTTCAACCCTTTAAATGAATATTCCTTTTCAATCGTTTTTTTAAAAAAACGATTGAGAAGCAGCGAGTTCTTTCAAAATATATCTATATATAGTTAGTGAAAACAGTGAGTTTTTATAAAAGGATCTACTTTAATTAATTTCCAAAGGTGATATACTTAACCTTGTACTCCATGAGGCTGGAAATTGATTTGAGAACACAAACTTCATTTAGTGTTTTGTTTCAATTTCAAGGGTAAAACTAATGAAACCTGAGGGTCTTCACAGTCCAGATTAATGGAGAAATGATCCTCTATAAATGCCTCTATTTGGGTTTTAGTTTTTCTTTTTGTCCTTTCCTTGTTGCCTATTTGTAGTAACGTTAACCTGTGCTGTCTCATTTGTCCTTCAGTGAACACGGATCAGTGCTCCCACTTCATTAATTATTGAGAAAGTTGTGCCCTATAAACAAAGATTAGCTCAAGCGCTAAAGCCACCGTGTGTCAGCTCAAAATAAGGAAAAAAGACGTGAAGAAATCTCAAAAAAGGTTGTTTTTTTTTCAGTTACTATTCTTTTTATTTGTACCAGGAAGCTAAAACAAAAAACACCATCAGGTATGATTAATGTCAAAGTGTTGACCAAAAAAGGAAAGATGTTTGAAAAAGCTCTGCAACTCTTCAGTTTTCATGGAAACATGGCAGAAAGTTAAGCAGGATCCTGTGATGCTAACTGCGCCATGGCTGCCATTAATCCTAATTAGCAAAGAACAAGACAGCAGCATATGGGTGTCCTCCAGTCATCAAGTGTTTTCAACCTTTTCCTCAGCTGACACAGATGCCAAGGAGACGGAAACAAAATGTTAAACTCTGAAATGAGCTTTATTTTGTAATTTACTGGAAAAATCAGATGGGTTACGAGCGGAGGCTGAAAAATGTAAAATTTTGATCCTGCAGGAATTTAATTATGACCTCAAATTCATAATGTGTGTTGGATGAAGACAGTTAAAAACTATTTTCTTCTGCTTTTTCTTTGCTTTCTGGTAGTCAGGTAAAAAAAATTAATAAAAAAGCATTTGACCTACAGGAAAAGTTAAGTCACTTAGATATTTTCGAAGCAGTAGCAATGCTTTTAGGCTTGATTTGTCGAATCTTTCTCCGAGCCGTCCCAGGTCTTCTCATTGATGTTTTCATCCAATTATTTTATTGTAGAGCCCTCAGAATTAAATAAGATGCTAGATGTTCATTGAAAGTCTGAGTTTACCTCTATAGGTTGGGAGAATTAGCTATTTCATTTAAAATGATGGATAGAAGACAAATTTGTGCACATATTGTAATTAAAGCTGCAATATTTTATAAGGGATATAATTAAAAATTAAGACAAAAAGAATATCATTTTGTTATTTATTTTACTTAATTATAATTTTGTTTTTGCAATAATTCAATGAGGGGTGTGGCTAGTATATATGTAAATGTATATTAGTAATAATTGGGAGTTATGAGCCCTTAGATGAGAGAAATGTTTGATTTTCTTAGTTTTAGAGCTGATATTTTGTGCAGTAATAGAATAGAAGCACAGTTTTACATTAGCAATACACAGATATACAATAGAGATAAATTTATATATATATATATATCCTCACAGTTTATCTCAGAATTGCTGCATCTGAATTATTTTTTGTTTCCCTCACAAATACTATTTTATTAACATCTCAGTTGAATTTTTGTCTCCATATTTTCAGGTTTCCTTAAAGATAAACACACACTTGTGTAAACTTGTAAGAAATGTTTAAGAATCATAGTTTACAGAGCACCAAAGTTTTTTGGGGTCTTTCTTTGGCCTAAGAATACCAACTGTCACATAAATAAAAGTTTAACATGGGTTTATCTTATATTTTTACTCAAAAAATTTCCATAAAATTCTCCACAACAATTAAGCTAAAAGGACAGATATCACATCTGAATGCAGGGTTTGCTCATCTGTGAGCATTATTTCTAAAATCAAAAACAACCCAATTATATGAAATCACATCTGACTCTTGTTCTTCTCTGACATTATCTAAAACACTTTTGTTTTCAGAGCCTCAAACTCAAAACACAATATCGTATTTTGTGAGCCCCTCTGTCACATATCAGATTTGTGCTTTTACAACTTGTCTTATAAAAGCACAGATTTGATAAGCCTGAGACACAAGCTGCACCTGTGTCACTTGTAAATTACAGGCTCCTGATTATTAACGGGTTTTCTTACTTTCAAACTTCAGATGGTCAACCGGTTTCTGTTTTTCTTGTAATTTGTTTTGTTGTTGTTGTTGTTGTGTTGTGAAATTAGAGGAGCATCTTGAGAACATTTTGTATGTATGCAGAAGGATTTACCAGCTCAGGTGTTGAAATTGTCTGCATACTTACATAATTTTAGAGGTTTTGCATATATCCTAAAGTCAGAAAAGTAACAAAATGTGGGAAAGATAAAATGGTCAGAAAACCTTAAAAATGAGAATTAAAAAAGAAAATTTAAGTTTGATCTTTTCCTATTCATTGAGTTGTGGAAACACTTTGAAAAGGAAAGAATAAAGGGATATATCAAGAATAGATAACTACAGGTAGAATAATTTTAAGGACACTAAGTAGAGTTTTAGTGCATCGTTGTGTGGTTTTCCAAAAACACAGAGGAGCTTTTATGATTTGGGTTTCTAGTTGCTCATCAGACATCTTTGCTGTGGATCTGAATCTCATCTGTATATATTGCAACTTACAGTAAATTACATCCCAGTGGAACATCAGACGGTCCCAGCAGCCTTATTTATCTCTCTGTCTCTTCTTTATCTTTCTCCGAAGGCCAGCCTGATATCCTCAGAGCCTGATCTCAGCCTCCTCTCCTTACATCAAAAGCCTGTCAGCCCGAGCACATGAAAGCCTGTTTTCTGAGAGCTGCTTGTCATCTGACTGCAGCGTTCCTTTCGATTCTTCGAACAGAGCATCAAATACAGTACTGCGCCTCATCCCATCTATGGGGTCAGACAATGTGAGTTTATCTATGTTTATATGTGTTGCATTATAGTGTAAATCCAGTCAAATGAATTCTGCTTTGTGATTTTTACCCAGATGTGAGCATAAATTATAATAGCTGACGCTTCAACACAGGCAAATCCTTCTCATCAGCAAACCTTGGACTTAAAAGGCAAAGACTTGTCTTTTCAGTTTTTTTATGAAGGACATTTTTATCTGTCAGCAGGCATGCTGTAGATCTAACACTCCAACTTCAGTAGATACAGAAAACATCACCTAGATTTTGAGGATTTGTTCAGACACTAAGAGGCAGGAAACCACACCTATTTCCAATGTGTATGAATTACTCCTGTAATTTTTGGCTGTGTGTGGTGTTGGGTAAAATGCCTAAAACAGTATCATAATGCTCAAAGTTTCAGTCATTGGAGGTAGTAAATTATTTAGCCTGATTCTAAAAAAGAATCCTTGCTTGTTTCTTTGGTGAGAAAGGGTTCTCAAACAGCCTCTTTTATTCTTGGGATCCGATGGTAAAACAGAAGGTGCAGAAATAAAACATTTGTTTCAAAGAAATGCATCATTATACCTCACAGGTTAATCAATATTGAGATGCCGAGGCTTCAACGAGAATGCAGAGGGAACGTCTTTTGTTATTTTTTTATCACTTTTTGCAAAACATCACTTTAATATTCAGGCTGATTTATTTTTCTTTGTGCTTGAACATTATTGTTGTGCTTTATTCAAGCCAACAAATACACAAAGAGGAGTATAACCTATAGAAATGTAAAAAAAAAAAAGCTGTCCTTAAGCTAATAAATAATGAGGATGATAATCAAGGACAGAACAGCATTAGCAAGGCTGAGAAGCATCTTCCTCATCAAACGATTATTTTTCTTTCCAGCTTGGCTAAGTAGGCTAAGTAGGACACTGTGGAACTGAGAACTAGATCATTATCTGGTCGAGAAAAAAATAAAATAAAATAAACACGTTCAGAGATAATTCGTGGCAATTCAAAAATACAAAAGCCTGTTTCATGTTTGGTCCTGTGGGTAGTGACAATGCAACATTCACCCTTTTTTAAAAACGCCTGGAAAAATGCTCCGGTGCAACTCGCTGATCCAACATTTTGTCCTTTCAAAACACAAATACATCCGTTCATTGTTGTATTGGCGATGAGATTGAAAAGCGCACAGATTTTAAAAAGGCATGTTGGTACATCTGTCTTTTCTGAAACGGCTGCAAGACCGTCTGCCAAGTCTATCTGATGGATGATGCATTTAGTGGGAGACATTAACATATTGAACATGGAGGATATTGAGCCGAGGGATTACAGCAACACAATCTGGGTTGCATCCGAACTGGTGGTATTAAAAATGAAAAAGGAACTCTTGGAGCCTTTCATTGAGCTGCTTCTGGCTGCTCCGTGTGCTGCAGGTGATTGAGGAGGATCAACGATTGTTCTGATGTTCATGACTTTGAGTTTCTCGAGTTCTCGGACAGGTTTTAGTTCTGTTTTGTTCTTGTTTTATTCTTCGGGTTGTTCCTTACTTATTAAGTTCTACTTTCCGAAACACTTGGCCTTGTTTTTTTTTATTTCACACCTGCATCCCCTTTGTCATTTGCCTCTCAATACGTTTTTTTTTTTTGGCTTTGCCAAAGCCTTGTTTTAATCTTCTGTTCCTGATGCAACTGGATTTTTTCACCTTTGCTATTTTTTCCTTACGAATTAAAGCTTTAATCATTTTCATTTCCACCTGTTACCAGACATTGTGTTCCTGTGTTTAGGTTTTTCATCATCTCAGAGAAAAGAACCTGCACATGATGAGGCATTTAGAATCACAGATTCAAAACCAAAATGTGTAACTGTTCCTAGGTTTGAGCTTAAGTTGTTTTTTTCTTATTTTCTTTCATTCTATTTTGTCACCTTTATTTTCTGTTTTATTTTGTAGAATCAGATTCTTTGTCAGTCTTGCCTTCTTGTCACTTGGTCGCACCTGCCATGAATCTGTAATCAGCGCACCTGTTCCTCATGTTCATCAGCTCTCGGTGTATTTATAGCTCTGATTCAACTTTGTGCACTTGTCAGCTCCTGGTGTTGTCATGGTTTCTTTGCAGCCATGTGCCGGTGTTTACCTAAGTCTTGTGTGACCCACAAATAAATAATTGTTTTTATCACCAGCAAGTCCCCTTTTATGACTGTATTTGGATCCTCGAGCCTTTAGCTGCCCTGGTTCTATGACAGATATGGGCAGAGGCACATGGTTGCTCATTAATGGGAATGATTAAAACAAAGATGATAGTCACTCTCAAAATAAAATAAACACAAGAACCCCACATAGCCCTTTTTTATGTATGCCACATGTTCGTGTCAACCTTTTTGGGCATCTTCTGTTTGAAGGGATCTGTGTGGGTTGACCCCCTTTCTGAGATTGTCACCATTATCGAGTGTCACAATCAGCCCTCCGTTATTAAGCTGAAGATAGTGGTCCCAGTAGGAAATTAAAAAGTCTCAGTGCCTGCTGATAACAGCCTTATTTCAGTATCTTGGGTGATAAGTGAAAAGCTGCTCAGTTAAAAAAAAAAAAAAAACTCACAGGGCATGTCATTTTTTTTAGATGATAAACTTTTTTTAATTCCTCTGTACTTGACAGAGCACTGAGAATATGCATGAGAGAGTATGCATTATTAAAACAGGCTGTTCATGTGCCCCAAATGCGATGAGGAGAAGGGTCCTTGGTGTTAATTGTGCAGGCAATCCCGGCTCCTGACTGAGAGCACATCAAAAGTTAGAGCTCATGTCTTATTTTACAATAATGTGAAGCATTTAAATATTTAACTGGGGATAAAAAAAGGGAGAATCCTGATCTTTATTGTGTGAATTCTGATTCAGCTTCACACTAATGTTTTCCTGATTTGCTTTGTTTTTTCATAGGTTTTTGAACTCTAACTGCTTCTCCTTACTTTGTGCTATTTCAGCTGTTCATATATCAAAACATTCCACTCATTCAAGGGACGAGTGCTATGGTTTTTGTTTTTGTTTTTTCTGACAAAGACACACAGCATGATGCAAAGAACCATGTTGCACTGGTTTCTCGTAACAGAGGAAAAATTTCACAGAACACGCAGATTCTAATTTAACACTAAAGCAGCAGGCAGAATGTTTAATCTTTGCTTCTATGAAATGATTGACACAAGTTGTTTCAGGCTTCTTCATCATTAGTTCAGTCAGTAGCTGACGGGTCACGTCTCATCACCTTCATACTGCCCGTTCTGACGTTTCTCACACTGTTTACAAGCTCAGTTTAACTTTACCAGGTTTATTTCTATTTAAAATAAACAAAACCTATTAAAACATCTATTTTTGTATCTCTGAAATCAGTTAAACATGATTCATTACAGCTTTTTAAATCTAAAACACTAAAAACTGCCTGGTATATAAGATACAAATGTTGTTAGCCTGATCTTTTCTGAGCTGTTTCTCAATCACTCCCTTGTCAGAAGATGCTGAGTATTTTTGTTTTGTTTTGTTTTGTTTTTTTAGGAAACTTACAGGCTTTATAATAACTTCCATGTGATAAGTCACAGGTTCAAAAGACAAAGAAGGTTCCAGCAGGCAAGAGTTGGCTAAAAGCAGCTTGACATGAATTGTAAATGAGTGAATATGAGTATCAGCGTCCATCTACGCAGCACTGCTTCAGCCCTTTTTTTTTTTTTTTGCTTACTTTGATTTAATACTGTCTTGTAAGCATACCCAAATGTTAATAATTCGGGTGCTTGCAGATGCATTTCTCCCAAGCTCTCTGTTTTCTTGCAGACTCAAAGGCCTTGAACTGTCAGTGTCTTCTCCCTCGAGCACACGCAGCACTCTGTATCAACTTTCTGGTTCAGCAGCTTTGATAATAATCTGACCTCACCTGTTTGGTTGACTTGGGGAGCTATGATTTTCATTCTGCGTGCTGCGTAACACCGCAAAAGTGGGAGTGAGTATTCATTTTGCATCTGTAGCCCTGATTTTTATTTCACAAAGGGGATTTTGTCACAACAAAGCTCTTTGAAATGCAGTGTTGTCCGAAGCCGTTTTCTCTTAGCTTTCAGGGTTTTTTTGTTTTTTGTGGGGTTTTTTGCCATCGGATCACTAGTAATTAGCCTAAAAAAGCTGGCACCTTCATTTTCATTATTGTGCCTCTATAAAGAGCGCATGAACAACATACTAAAAGGTCACCATGACAAGGTGAGAAACGGGTGAAAGCTGTGAACTTTGGCAAAAGCTGAATAAACAGAACTGTGTTGATTTTAACAGACAGAAAATCTGCGAAACTAAAAGGGCTCTGCATTCCTACAGTCACAGTAGGAGCACAATTCATGAAATAATGATTTACTCCACAAGAATGTTGCTGTTGAGTCTTTGATTTATTAATTGTGGCATTACAGAGAAAGTGTGTACAGCTGACAGACCTGAAGTAGGTTATGTGTACTCCTGCACCTAATGGACTCTGAGAGTCTGGGGCACATCTGGCTCTCCTTCTGCCTTTATTCCCGCCTGGAGGTGGTGTTGTCTTATCACGCCTTGTTTCATGAACACTGTGTTTTACAACCATGACAAGCCAGAGGTACCAAGTACATGTTTACCTCAGTGCTACATTTAAGTGCCATTTTGATGTACTTTTCTCCTGCTCTTACTTTGGTCATCAATCTTTTGCAGCTGCACCTGTTGTTATTATAAAGGACAAGAGTCATAAATTAAATGGACGAACATTATATGCACCCTATTGACAATTAACCTATAGTATAAAAATCATTTTTAAAGCTTTTTGTGTTTATTGTGGCTGGAATACTTTAATTATTCATCACATAATTTACATATCAGTATTGGTGTTTGTATTTTACTCTCTTTTGATTTTCTTTTATTGTTGCTTGTCTTTTGTGAAAGAAAAACTTTCAAAAATGTGGGCATAAAAGGGCATATTTTCCAGCTACCCACCCACCCACTTGCTGTGGTTAATTATTGATCACCTGTTTTGGACAGCTGGGGTCTAAATGAGGTCGTTTTGTGCAGACATGTAACAGAAAATCTGATTCCTGCAGCCTGGGATGCCAACAGATGTCACCGTGCAGAGGTTTCACCATGGAAACACTTTCCCTGTTGCAGCCTGGCGTGCGGTGAGGAGGCCCCTGGCAGCGCTCCCTCGCCTCGTTGGCACCGTGGTGGCCCTGATGTTCCAGGCCAACGCATTGTTTCGCGAATGATTAATTACTGTTTTGATGAAATGTGAAAGCTCCTGAAATGTCAAAGGGATGACATGAGCTTGTCAGTGTGGGAATCTTGAAGGATTCAAAGCACCAAATCTTATTTTTACCTGAGCGTGTGCTGTTAGACTCTTTTTGACACGTTATTTTAATGGTTTCATTACGCCTTGCAGGTAAAATATGCTCCTTCAGTTGAAATTCCAAACTTCTTCAATAATAACCCCCCCAAAAAAAACCTCTTTTTTATTGTCAGAAATTAGTTTTAACTTCTAAATCAGCGGTGAACCTCACACCCAGAGGTCATATAACATTAGGTCATCAGAGTCCATCAATACACAATTAAATGTCATGCAGATGCTCCAGGTTCAAGATGTCTGCACGAGGGTTTGATCAGTTTGTGTTGGTGAAAAATGCGGTGAAAGGTATCGCTTGATGAAAAAAACAAATGACATACAGAATTTCCCTGATGAATTGTTCCATTTACTGAAATAAATTGAATTGATGCAAAGCATCCCAGAGGAGCAGAAAATTGTTCAGCTATGGATGAAAACCCTCACAGAGCTTCAGCACCTACAAGCAGCCGAGCTTATTTGTTTTACACATAAGGCTGGTAAAGATGTGCTGACAGACCCTTTTTTATCCCATTTAATAAAGGCAGAACCGTTCTCTTTTTTTCTGAGCTGAAGTGTTTGGGGATTAGCTTGGGACAAAAACATGAACAACTGCTATTAATAAAACAAATTAAGCAGATTTCCATTTTCTATTATATGCGAGTGTTAAAATATAAAACATTTAAACCAGGCATGAAACCTTTATAACAGCAGTTGTTTTTGTAAAGCAAAATGTAAGTTATTCTGAAATATGTACTTATTTCTGGCGTAGCATATGTTCAGAAATAGATATGATGCATACAGAGGACAAGTTAATTTTGGGTCCTTCAAAGTCACTTTCACAGATTTTTATTGTAGAATGCAATTTTCTTTAAGCATCTGCCTGACACAGCATCAAACAAATTTATTCATTTTGAACTTTTCTGTTATTTTGGCAATTTATATTCAATATTTTTCCATTGTCATCGCCACTATGAGGTTCTAACATATGGCAAATTACCAGAAAAGCTGTGTGAACAGATGTTATTTAGTAATTACAATGCATTTGATCTTGAATGATAAGTGTCTGGCTGAGCGTTTCCTTGTTTGGTGTACTAACGACCGGGTCGCTGTGACAGCATGTTTCCTCATCCTGGTTTTATGGGAAACTTATCCACACACCATTACCAGTTCCAGATCACTGATGTCAGCACTGTAGGTCAATCTTTCAGTTTCATCAACGTATGTGGATGCGCGGAGAACAACATCATTAATTCAGCAGCTCGAGTGAGTGTATTTTACAGTCTCGTGCTTGTCAAATAAACAAAACGCTCCAGTCTCTTCCTAACCTACTCTTGCGCCCCCATGCAGAAGTTAATTTGTGGTTATTAATTTGAGTTTTCCTGCTGATAAACAACAACAAGAAATTATTCGGTGATGTCGGGGAGCCATTGGTTGAGTCTCTTAAACAATCACAGACTCATGTTTTATGAAAACTTAAAGAGAAACAGCAACTTAGTGATCACAGTTCATGTTTCTGCATTTGATGATGCCCAGATCCTTCTTATTAACCTCTTCATTCCACCTCAACTTACTTAAATGTCTTCATTTGAGGCAGAAAATAAAAGTGTTTAAGTAGGTGGAATTACCCTACTTGAAGGTCTGAAGTGCTAAACTTTATTCAGATGTGTTATACAACTGTACTTTGCTATAAAATGCCCAAATGCTCACCAGGAGTCTGACACTAATAGGGTGACATCATCTGCAAAAGTACAAATGTGTTTCTAAATGGAAACCTTTCATTTCGCAGTTGTGCAATTTTTCCATTAACATAATTTGTGTCAAAGGCCAGTCCTATCAAAAGCCATTACTCATTGGGCACAAATCTGACTTACTGCTAGCAAAGAAAACATCCCTTTGATAATACAAGACTTAATAGAGCCTAGTGTTTTAAAAGACATGGTAGACTTTGCATTACATTATGTTAAGCGATATTGACCCATTAGGTGTGTTATTTTATGGTGTTAAATCTGCAGATTATTTGTACACACTGTCACTAAATGACTGTTGTGTGCGTCTGCTTTTGAAATACTCATGCACTGATGAGGATTGTGAAGAACGATGCAAAAATAGGTTTCAAATTCTTTGTTTATACAAAATCATCAGTAAGTCCAAACCAAAGTTTAGTCCAGGTAAATTTGTTTTTTTGTATTTTTAGTTTTTTATTTTGCACAAATCTCTGCTGAGCAGTTTTCTGGGTTTCTCCGTGGTCTCAGTGGCTTACCCTCTCTCACCTTGCACTTTGTCTTCAAAAACATATTGTAAACATAAAAAGCCGTTTCTATGCAATTCATGAAGCTTATGGGGGAAAGGCACCATTAAGCAAACACCAGCCACCTCATCAGACACTGCTGAACAACAGAAAACAAAGCAAACCCCAGCAGCTGTCCTTGGACTTGGTTCGGGCCGGGCAGAGGTGGAACCTAAAGGCTCGGAAAGTGTGTAATGACAATTTTACTGCTCGTGCCGACTGAAGGAAAACAGCGGTCTGCTGCCCTGGTGACTTGTGCTGGGGATCAATGGTCATTAATCTTTTTAAAGAGGCTCTGGTTGCACTTTTTTTAGGTGGTAGAGCGATTGCTGACCCAAGAATAGGACGTCTTTCTGGGTCCACAAAGCAAGGTTTTCTGTGTTTGGACGGCACAGCACTTCTTGTCTGTTTTGCTTAAAGTAGAGCTCAGTCAGACTGAAGATGGGCATAAAATATTCTGCAAAACTTACCATTTTTTTTCTCCTTAGTGATAACGCAGTAAAACATTGCAGTTTTAATTTACAACTCATTCAAATATTTCAGTTTATTGCTTTGATAAAACTTAGCAGGTTTTTAATAAATAAAGCCTTTAGTCATTTTTTGTGTGTTTACATTGATAGATGAAGATATGAAAAATAGATAATATTAAAATCTAAATGTATTAGGTTTAACTTTTTTGTGAGTTGCCCGATTCTGGCTACTGAGCTACGTCTTTACTTTTTGCAGAATTTGTTGTTTGACAAATACAAATTTAGTTTCAGAATTTTCAAAAGATGTGTGGCTTCCACAAAATAGGTCAAGTATTTCCCCTCAGAGACTGACGACTATAATTATCATTCACAATCTGTATCTTTATTCACTTCTCGCCTTGGAATTAATAGACTCAGGACGTGCTGCTGATCTCCTAAAGGGGCCTTTCAGGTTTTGCAAACCATCTTATCATATAGTAGAACTCAGCAGCTGTGTGTCTTTCTTTAGCTCTCTTACACTTACATAACAACTTATCAAAGCGCACAGAGAATACGCTTTGTACCAAAACTGTGCATCAACCCCCCCCCCACTGACTTATTAAATCACACAGTGCAGGTTACATTAAACATATGAAACAGCTGAAATCTCAGTATCTGTAATAAGTACCTCTGTGAATACCTAAATAAATCTTTGTCAGGAAAAGATGGTTGCTTTTTAAGCACATCAATTCAAAATTTCAATTGATGATTCAGCTTTGAAAAGAGTAAAATGAGAACTAAAAACACACCAAGAATTGTTACAATTTGCGCTGATGTGTGATATTTTTCCATATGTGCTGAGCGTCAGAACTTATAAACTACAAAGCAGATAGATAGATAGATAGATAGATAGATAGATAGATAGATAGATAGATAGATAGATAGATAGATAGATAGATAGATAGATAGATAGATAGATAGATAGATAGATAGATAGATAGATAGATAGATAGATAGATAGATAGATAGATAGATAGATAGATAATATAAAATATATTAATCCATGTATGTCTTGCTGTTTTGTTGCTGAAGTGAGACATTATGTAACTAAGAAGTGTCAACAGAATGGTATGAAAACAAGGTTAAGTGAACTTTTGTTAAATTTATAGTGCAATTCAAGAAGACATTAAACCTTCTAATATTTCATTTGATGCTGGAATTTAATCTTGTTTCAAATAATTAGTTGTTTCTGAATAAATGATTAACAGCATCAGGAAACAGCCTTCACTCATTATAAAACCCAATGTACAATATAATTAAAAGCATTGAAATGCTAATATTTCCTCAAAGATAAATTCGTACCACTCTCAAAATTATCAATTAACCACCTGGGAAGAAGACAATAGATCTCCCTCCTGCTGCGAAACATATTTGAAAAGTAAATTTCACTCTCAAGTGAAGCTGAGAAATTGACTGACATAAAAGTGTGGCTGAATAGTTTCATATAGTTGTTCTGTATAATCCCTGAGTCGTTCAGCCACCCCCACAGCAGCTAATGTAACACTAAAAAGAATTATTGGTGCTACTGTGAGTGGAGCTGTCATTACAGGAGACATAATAACAGTACTTTATTGTGCCCAAACAATGCTGGTGTTACATGGGGAGTTATTATTGAGAGGGGTCTTCACTGTCTCTGAAGGTCAGCTAAATTTGAGGAACCAAACGCAGGTGAGGGCAATTCATTGTGCAGAACAGTTTGGGGGGGCTGCAGACTATAAATACATTCCAGACTCCACCAACATGTGCAGCACTCAGCATCGAGGCCACTCGTGTGATGTGATGGTAACAGAGGTTAACACAAAAACATGGAAAAATACAAACACTCGATGTTAATAGGGCTTGCAGGTTGCAAAAGGGCAAAGCTGTCTCTTTCTACATCCCAACTACAGATATGGTGCTTTCAACTTAATGCAAAGAATCACAGAAACTGATGTTTGTTTTTCCACAACAAAATTAAATTTTATGACAAATTTGCTGAGTGAAATACTAGTTAAAGACATGGCAGGACAGGGTTAGCACTGTCGCCTCACAGTGAGGAGGTTGCAGATCGCCTCCCGACCTGAGTGGAGTTTGCATCTTCTCCCCATGCATGCGTGGGTTTACTCCGGCTTCTCCAATTTCCTCCCACAGACCAAAAACAAGCATGTTAGGTTAAGTGGTAACTCTAGTGTGAGTGGTTGTTTGTCTCGTTCATCTCTATGTGTCCCTGTGATGGACATGCGGCCTGTCCAGGGTGTCCCCTTGCCTCTCGCACAGTGACCACTGAAGATAGGCACCACCTGGCCCCCCACCCCCCCGACTGGAAAAAAAAAGCAGATAAAGAAAATGGATTACCGTAACCTTTAAAAAGTTGTTCGAAACTTTTTACATCTCCAGGCATAATGCTATTAAACTCTGTCAAAGTCAAATTAAAGAATGACAAAAATATTTTCCTTTTGGTGCCACTTTTGCACCTATATTTCTGTCTGTTTCTTCAGTTTCGGTTTAATATTATTGAATATAAAGCAGAATCACCTTTTACTTGTAGAGGATGCTCAGGCAGCAGACAAAAGAACACGTTTTCTTAGCTCACTGGCAGATGGTGTTTAAAGTTATAAATCAAAGCTGACTTTATTGGAAACCGTAATATTGGCAGCCATAAAGTGACCCATCATTAAGAGCAAATGGGAAATATAAAAAGGCTGTTATTGTACAAGTAAAGGTTAGAAACTTCTCCAAGAGTTTTAAAACTCTCAGTGCATCACGGTTTCTTCCTCTCACAGTCCTTTTATTTATTTAGTTAGTGTTTCTAGCTTCAAGACCAGTAGTTATGTTTCTTCTCAGGTCAGTATTATAATGACAACAAGAAAATATTTTATACATTCAGCTCATTATTCACTACGTCTAATTAACGCCACACTCGAAAAAAGGAAAATGCAATTAAGCATCTACTGCCTGTCCCTGTAGGGAGCTCCATTTAGGTGTAAATCTTCTCTGGTGTAAAAGAAAATCCATTTTTATTGGTAACACAACAGCAAAACCTTTATTTTTATATCCCAAAAGGAATTAATTTTGCTGCAGCCCCCTAGCTATAATTTTAAGTTTCTTCTATTTTCTCAAGTTTAATTGAATATTTTTGCATCCGTTTTATTTAATTCATTTTTGCACCAGTTATATTTGCCTTGTTAAAAAACTAAAGGCAAATATTTTCTGTGTGACGGTTTGATATTTGTTGACTGTATATGAAAGGTGGATCAGAAGTAACGCCAAAGAGCACCAAACTGCAACACCTCTCTGGCTGATATTTCAAATCTCTCTGCCTCCCATTCAAAGAGCATCCTCTTCTCTTCTTATTCTACTCAGACAGTAATTTTTTTTACACAAGTCATTATGACATCATTAGCCCATTTCACTCCTTCTCATTAGTGACTCCTCTAAAAATAAGCCCATAATTAAGAAGACATAAAGCCTGACGGATCTGTGTTTGAAATCATGGCCGGTTTGATTGGTCTGAAAGCCGACTGACGTGTCATAAAATCTAATGAGGAAGACATCTGAGACATTAATTCGCTGCTGAACTTGAGTTGCATGTCAATTGTTTTGATTTATGAGTGTTATTTTGTCATTATATTTATTGATTAAGCGCGTAATATATTCTCCACTGGCAGTTTTGCTCCGGTTGTTTTAATTGGCTTCTGTTCATTATAATTATTGTACATTAAATTAGACAATCAAATCCTCAAAAGATTCAGACATCGGGATTTTTGTTGATGATTTCTATTTTAACTGTACATACAGACAATTTTGTCACCAATGTACACTGACATTTGTATTTCTTTTTTAATTAAAAGCAAAATAATTCTTATTTTAACAATTCATGTGGGTTAATAATGAGTAGTAGTAGTGCTAACATTTACTGATAGCTCAGATCTCTTCCAGTTCCTAAATCCTTAATTTAACATGTTGTTTTAACTCAAAATATAAGTTAATAGGGTTGCCTTAAAAATCCAAAATAAGTGAAAAAACATCATTTTTCCTGACATTATTTTATGTTATCTTGATTTTAAAAAATGCTGTTAAACGTTTGCATCAGTTTAATTAACTTGGATTTGATTAAAACTTCTTGTGTAGTTGTTTGAATCTGCAAACCTATTTAATTTTGATTTATCTTGATTAACATTTATTAAGTGATTTGAACTTAATCATCTCATAAACTTGTGATGGTGCAACAAATTACTGCCGTGGTACAGTAGATAAATGCACAATTTTTAATTAATCTTTCAGTTTACTTACTGTTACTTAGTTGAAAGAAACACCCCAAAATGGCATAAGAAACATGGAAATTAAAAACAGATATATCAATATAGTTTTAGAGATGAACTCAGTGAGGGGAGGGACAGAGCACACACAAAAAAACACCATTTCTGTTTTTTGTGTTTTTGTTATCAGTTATCCACCAATCAGAAAGTTTGGATTCAGGTCCAAGTTAACCCATCAAACCTGCGTGAAACCAATAGGAAGCGATGTTTGACTGGATTGTTGTTCTATATATTCTTGTTTTTAATGATCTTTTTTTATTTCAAAGTGAACCTAAATGTCCAGCTATAAGGAATTGTAGCTGTGATTACAAACTGGACCATTAAAGAAGCAACATAAAGGAGTTTATTCAAGGTTAACAGCAATTTTATATTCATTTTCCTTATAATACTGTGTCTGTTTGTCTCTGTGGGATTTTGTTCTGGCCCTCGACAGTCCAGCGTTTGGCCCAGATGACCCAATTAAGAGCCAGTTGAGCTGAGCAGGAAGCAGGGAATCACTGTGGATCTCATCTGGTCCTCAAAGTGAGTCGTGATGGACATCAGCTGGGTCTGAATTTACCACAGCATGCAATCACAGAGGAGCCAAATGTATACGCACGCTTACATAAAGATCAACTATTTAAGCTGTCAAAGGAAGCAACATTTACCCGTTTTGAGCAATAGTTGCTAGTACACCATGTTTCACAGATATCTGCTTATAAAAACTGGCATTTATAAGTATTAGGCTTTGATGTTATTTTTTTTTTCTGCCCTAAATTCCTGACAAGCCTCATTACAAGCTTTTAAGCTGACACCAGCTCCACGTGAAACTCCAACTTCTAGATTTCCTGAGAAAAAATTAGCGTCTGGTGGGAATTATTTTTCCCATGAGCTCTGTGTAAAAGATGCTGCTTTTTCAGATATCATAAATTAGCCTTTCCTACCTCATAAAACAACATCCGACATGAAGCATTAGCAGTAAAGATGTTTTCTTCTGTGGTTTTTGTCCCACATATCTGTGGACATAACTCTTCTCATACATCTCTGGTTATAGACTGTATTTGTTTTATATATTATATTTATTATTATTACATATATTTGCCTTTAGATTTTATGCTGTCTCTGTTTTTATACACAACTATAAACTGAAAAAAAAAGTTTTATACAACTTTATTGTCAAATTACAACCAAGGAAATTGAACTTGGACTCTATTTTTACATATGCCTTTAGATTATTTAACTAAACAGTACATTCCAGTTAGGTCGCCAAAAGTAATACTAGTTTGATCATTTGTCAACTAAAAGAATGTGTCAAACATGTGCAATCCAAGCAAATCAAGGCACAGCAGGTACATTTCTTAGCGCACCTCTGTTTGTGCCCACTTGTCTCCAGACTTCAAGCCTCGATGTTGTTACAGAACAGCTCGCTGACATTTTGCGAGCACTCTGAGTGCTCATAATGCAGAGTGTGCTGGGAATAATCAGCAGGCACAACATGTCTAATGCAAAACACAGAGTCTGTTTTTCAGGGCTTGGAAAGGAATGAAACTATTTGTAATATTACTTATTGATCCCACTAAGTTCTCTGCAAAATAACTTTTGTATCAGCCTTCTTGCCACAAAACGTATGCCCTCCTGAGGCAACTGGAATCATTTGAAATTAACAGGATCTTGCCAAGGTTTGAAGCATTTGATCCGTGGCCAAAACAAGTGTTTGGAACAATCAATATTCTGCCAATACTGGCAGCTCGACTTTATGTTTAAATGTGACAGCAGTCAGCAATCAGTCTCCTTATCCACCCACTGACGACTGCCGGTCAAGCCTTGTTAAGCTTATCAACAAGAACTTGACTTTTAACCCAAAATCTGTTATGTCCACCTCAAACACAGAGCAAGAATCCTTTGGCGTTACTGATCAATATTCTCATCTTTTTCCCCCTTCACCTTTAGAACAATGTTATTCTGCTGCCACACCGAATGCGTCATATCTGACTCACAGTGCGTGGTTTTACCCCAGCATACATTTCCAAACTCATCAGTCACTATTCTACCTCTACAGGTCATGACCATCATGCAGCCAGGGGCTTTTATTCACACCACGCGCCCTTCAAAAAAATCTGAAAAGAGCGGTGCTTTTGCTAACATGTCCCTTCAAAACCTTAATCAATTTTTGTTAGATTGTTTGCTTTTAAAAAGATTTCGTTTCACGCTTGTATTTTTCTCTAATGTTAGGCTGAAAATAGGGGAAATTTTAGTTTTAGTATTCTGAAAGCTGCCCCCATGAACTTATGGCTAAATCCTAAAGTTTGTATGACATCGGGGGGGATCTAAGCAGGCTGATATCACCATAAATCCCAAAGAGATTTCAAGTATCTGATCAAGAGATCCCTAAACGATAATGACTGAAGACGCCTCCATTACTAACCTTTGTTGGTTTATGTAGCTGACAGCAGCATTCAGTGTATCACATGGCTATTAGCATATCCAGTATTCCAATATGTGTCATTGGTAATATAAAGACGTATTTTCTTTGCCAAAATAAAGAAAAATGACAAGGAGACAGAAACAGTAATCAGTAAAAGTGTCAATAAGGTACACAAATCTGCATTTCCTGTCATTTCAGAGCATTTACCATTTAATTTATAACCATATAATACCATTTGTTGCTTTATTTTTAGATTGTTCTGCTAGCTTTTTAAATTAAGTTTAATCTCTGCAGTGCTACACTTGTTATAAAAAAGGACTATATATTAGAAAATAAAGGGTACTTTTCAGTACTGCTCTGCAGAGGTGTCAGGTGTATGCAAGGATTCTAGTTTATTAACTTTAATATACCGATGATGTGCAGAAGTATCAGATTGAGATTCAATATTTGCATTTACTCCATCTCCAATGACTCAAATCAAAAGCTCTTGATCAGGACAGCCGCTACTCTCAGTTGGCACAGGAAGTGACTGAAATGTAATTAACAAACAACGGCATCTCTTTTGGGGATAATTAAGCGTTAAAACTGCAGTTCACTCTTTCCTCTAAACAGAAAAATACAGACGGTGTTCATCAGTCCTCGTGTCTCTCAGCGGATGACTCGCTAAAAATAGAGGCGTTTCAAAAGTGGGCGAGATGCTGGTAAACAACGACGATCACCCTTTGTTTTTGTTGTGATGATGAAAGTGTCAAAATAAGAAAAGAGGATACGACTGTTTTTCTTATGAATAATAACTGAATCCAAGATGTAAGAGTTCAATGGGAGGGCTCTGTCAAGAATAAATCAGTCAAGTTAAAGCCCACTTGTTATGGGTGGAATTAGTCCCCCCACCGTCTGCATTTCTTCACGTCCCATTCTTCTTTTGACTAAACCTGTCATTCTGCGCACCAAACAAGGTGACAGACTCCTCGGCGAACACAAACTGCATTACCAAAGATGGCCAAGATCCCCATGACGTCAGCCTGCTATCAAATCGCCGCACGGTAATTTGTGTCATCCTGCAAGGTGACAGACAGCGAAAGGTCAAGCATGAAAAGTCCTAGACAGCATGATGTACTAAAAGGCTGCCATGACCTTCAGGCAGTGGCATTCTGGGAAGAGGAGAGCAGCATTATGATGTATGTGGGGGTAATTGAAACACACACAGCACAATGATTAGTGGAGAATTTTATTCGTCACTACAAGGTTGTAAAAAAAAAAAGTCTGGGTTGTTCGTTTTGATTTGCAGCCCTGCCCTACTTGTGATGAGCCCACCGCTGACTATAAAAAGGAGAAAGTAGTTGGATTTACTTGTTCATTTACCAAGGTTAAAAATAAATAGAAGCAGTTTAGCTCCATGTAGGCATTGATTATCACTTGGCTTACAGCAAACCCTCCTAATATCACAGTTTCCATCATCAATACTTCACAGCTTTCTCCTTATAAAGAAATAATCAAGAGCGGTTTGCCGACTTTACTCCCGCACTGCTTGTGTTCATGTTTCTGAATATGTTCACCTGTCCAGTAACAAAAAATAATGTTATTTTAGCTGTAGTTTTGTTCTGCTTGATTCATGTTCTTATTCATTTACAGTGAAAGGTGTCTTAAAACGAATTAAAATCATGAGAGAACTAAAACATCCAAACATGTAATATTGCTTTTTACATAAACTGCTGAGAGATTTTAAGGTTTGAGTTGTTTGCTCTTAAATGGGCTCTGATTTGAGAAGTTGTTTTAGTCACCTAAGCAAGTTTCTTCTTCATTTTTCAAGCAGGGATTTCACTGACTGCTGCTTACAGCAGGTAAGATACTGGCTACTAATAAGTATTTCATATAACAATGTTGTTGTTTTTTTAATCTTTCAGTTCCCGCTGCCCCATTTAATCAGGTTAAAGCTCGAACTTTGCATTTTCGTAACAGATTATACTAAACTTCACATGAAACTTTGCAAATGGGAGCATCGGCTCTCCGTGTCAGAGAAATACAAACAGTCTTTTCCATTACACTGTTATGAACCTAAACATTAAACATGTTATTTGCAGTTGCCAATATGTCCACTCCTGCTCAGACTAGCTATGACCAAAAAAACATTCTGCTTGTGGTTAATCCTTCACACTGATAACTGATGGTCTCCAAATGTTACAAAAAAGGCCTTAAAATCCTCCTCATTGTTGTTGAGTCATTGCTAGCATCTTTCCTCCTTGGCATTGTGTTCACACACATCTAAATCCTCCAGAAAAGCAAAACTTCTGCTTCTTCTTTAGAAGCTCACACTTGCTGATGATCGGTTAATTAACTGGTTGTTTAAATCCTATGAATCTAGTCAGGATTTTCTTATTTTTTGACACACTACTGTTGGATTTTGAAAGTAAAGTATGCTGTAGTTGTTGCACAAAAACTAAAAAAAAAAAAAAAAGAAGTGATGCCTATTTTATTCCAAGTGTCCGACCAGTGAGAACTCCGTACAAATCAAACCCTCAATGAGTTGAACTCCGACAGAAGGCCCGTTTGCTGCTAACACTGGGGGTAATTGCCCTGCTTCACCGCTGAAATGTCACGGCGGCTCTTATCCCAGGTGGCCTATTCCATCAACTAATAAATGCCATTGCCCCTCTCTCAGCACCGAAGCACCATAGCATAATGACACAACACTTATAAAAAGCTGCAGATGACATACACCTCACTTCAGTCGTAATTAGCAGCACTTATCAAGGTCTAATTAGCTGGCTGCTAATATGAGAGCTCATTTGAATCGGACTAGTCCTGGAGAGAATTTTGTAATCAGATAGCATTAATGGGATTAACAGAATACCTATAAACCAATTGACTACTTTCTTTTCTTTTCTTTTCATTATTATTTCATCCAAAACCCCAAGTCATTCTGCTGGAAAAGATCACAAAATCCTTCCACATGTGGAGGCACAATGTCTTCACATTTGATTTTAATGTCAGCCAGCAATTGTCAAGAACCATTTCTCATTTCTATATTAATAACACGAGATGTCAGCGCCAAGCAGAGGAAGGTTAGGCTTTTGTTGCTCTTTTTACTTCATCCTCCTTCTGACCCTACTGACCAGCTAAGAGAGGGTCAAGCAGCTGCTTCAGTTATTGTGGGTCGGAAATATAATTTACTGCGACATATTGTTGGCAACACTTCGCAAGGTGATAGTCTGTCCTCTGCGACTCCTTCACACCGGGTGGCTAGACCTTCTGCAAAGTTTACTGGGTGTCATTTATAGCTACCTTTATTTTTAAATGTTATAAAAATTGCATAATGTAATCTGAATTCCTTGCTTATTTGACTCTACAGATGAAAAAGTGTCACAAAATGTTTTGTTTTGACCACTTCTGAATAATTCTGGTCAGAAATATCAACATCCTTAATATGTATAAAATTATGTATGTTTACAAATGTGCTAATGAGTTCTTTTTTGTGTAAGAAGAGGGTTTTGATTAAATTTTGCCATTTAATTAAGGGTGCCATAGCTTTAAGAAAGCATCCAAATATTTATTTAGGTTTAGTCAAATAAAACGTAAAGAAAAATGCATTTTTAGTTGATTTTGTGTTAACTTTTTACTTTGACTCATTATGCCTAAGAACCAGTTTCAGAGAAGACGGAGGTTTTACAGAAAATATATATATACTGTACATATATCTTTGTTTATTTCAGACCAAATGGCTGACAAGGCTAAGGCCTATTAACTGCTTATTAGTGATCATGATTGACTGCAGCTAGTATTTTTCCTTTGACAGCATAAAAAGGATTTGTTTGGCAGAGCTCATAGGACTGACCGATGCTCATCTGTTCCCTTCAGATGGTCAGATTGATAAACAGAGACTAGGCAGAGAAAAGGGGGTGATTTTACAGCAGTGGTTTGCTTTTACAAGAGTGTGAAGAGAGTGGTCAGCTACAGGTCAACAGAGAGTGCTAAATGATTCAACAATAATAAATATTAATAACAATAAATAATTTGAACATCTGTTGTTTTTGTTTTTCTGTTCTTTTTAATATCTAAAAGATGTTTGGTACAAACAGAAACTGCACTGGCTTTCGGATCTCCTTACTTCTGTTTCCTGAATGTTAACAGCGCTGACCTGTCTTGTACACAGCAGTATGAAGACAATAATGAGAATCACAGTATTGATTTTCTATTAAAACCCTGCACCGCCTTGTTGCATTTCCTTAACCTTGGCTTCCCTGAACTCAAAGCCGCCCAATTCAATTTGACTTTTTCATCTCCCTCCGTCTCTCTCAAGGGGAAATTTCATTAACGCTTTATTTCAGTGCTTGGCATCTGTTGTTCATCCCAGGGTTCAGTCTGGGAAGGAAAACAAAACAAAGATAACGTTGTTAAAGTCTACCTTTTTTTTCAATAGAATGTGCTGCACTCGTGCTCAGAGCAATGTGAGGAATTTAAACAAATTCTGAAAACTTTGTGTTCCAGGATGACTTTTGCTTGACGGATTTGTCACCTCTCAAAAAAAAATCCTGAATCCAGAGCTCGTGGCGAACGCGGCTGCCACTCTCAGACGTGTGTCGAAAGTTTGGGTTTCATGCTGCGTTTTAAGCTCGTTTGGGCTCGACAAGCTTGGACGGACAAAACAGAGCTTTGAGGACTCGCAGGCTTGTCACTGAGCCGAGCTTTTGGAAGTTGGTGGTCTGTTTAACAGGCGTAACGTTTCTCCTCTGTCAGCCTGGCAGGTGGTTGTACCCACACTGTGACTCTGGATGCACCAGAAAGTTACAGTATAGCACATGGATGCACGGTTTGTTTGAACTGTTCTTTTTCCAGGGGGGCAATGATCATACATTCTCTGATCCACACACAGTAAAAGACAAGCCTAAATCTAAACATACACCCCTTGACCACATGCTTTTTGGAGCCATCAACAAGCTTCTGGCATCGTTCTGGGTGGATATTTAACCACTCATTGGTTGAGTTCATTTAAGTTGCTTGGTTTGCTTTTAAACAAAGTCCACAAATTCTTAACAGGGTTGAGATCAGGCCTTTGGGAAGGTTGGAGGTGCAGTTGAAGAATTTAAAGGGAGTCCTTCATTAATCCATCCGCTTTGTACAATGCACCAGCACCACAGCATGAAGCCGCCACCACCGTGCCTAACATTCCAAACATATTTCTCACCATTGAGGCCAAACTGTTCAGTCTTTGTCTCGTCTGACCATTAAACCTTTCTCCAGAAGACAATTTGGCCTGCTCACATGGGCGGAGATTCAGTGAGGCTTGAAGGTGTCACTTTAGGAGTAGCCCCCTCTCAGTCTACGGGGGACGTGAAAGTGCCTTCATTGAGGGCAGTGACCCTGGTGTTCTAGCAGTTCTCAGTTCATTGGGGAATTGGTGGTTCCTGGGTCAATAAGTGCTCTCAAGCTCTTGTTTTTTTTATGATGACAGTCATTAATAACAGTAACTAATGAGAAGCTAAAAGACATTATAGAACCTTCAGAACTACTTTCTTTAAGGAATAATTGGTTTGTATGTTGTATAAATATCCCACCCTGAAAAATAAATGGTTTAAATATAATTTAAAGCCCAAAATGAATGACTCTCATGCCCAGGGTGAGAGGTTGTGGCCTCAGACCAAGAAGAACAGCAGTTGTCATTGTATTTAAATGGCACAACAGATTTCAGGGGGAAAGATGGCTGTCACACCTCAAACAACTTTCAAATCTATCAAAGTAAGTGTAGATTCTGGACTTTGAGGACTTTGAATGTGGTCACAGAATGAGTCACTGAGTTAGGGAGATGACTTTTATAAACAGCACTTTAAATACCGGTGCCTTTGCCAACCTCGCCAGAAGATCCCTGGGAAAATATTTCAGCAGGATAATGATCTGAAGCGCACAGTTTCTCCAGAGAGGAAGAGAAAGAACCCGATTTCAACACAGCAGAACTCTGTTAGAGGGTTTTGAGGAATAAAAGGAAGCAGCACATCTGATAAACAAATGGTTCGAAATTTTTCATCGGGGCAAAATATCAGTTCAACTTAGCAGGGCTGCAGGTGAAACAGTTTTGAATTGTTTCACATTTGAGAGACATACTTTAGGGCAGAGTTGTACTCACTTTTCTTGCTGTTTGACTTTTATCTGTTTTTTTTTTCTTTTTTAAACATCAACGCTGGTCAAAGAGCACGCCGAAAAGCGAACGCTCAGCAAGCCTTGCGTTGCGGCACAAATATAGCACATTCCAATTAGTTTAATATTTCATTTCACCCGAAGGCAGGCAAAAGCCAGTCGTGTTTACAGGAGTTTCTTCTTGACCTGGGTTTTTAGCCAAGGCTGCAGGGCTGCGGATCTCCAGGCCCCTGCCCGACCTGCAAACTTCTGATGAAAACTGGGTCGGTGCAAAGAGAGAAAGAGAGTGAGATGCTGCTGGGAGCGTTGAATAATTCAGCTCCGACCGCTGAGCTCTGATAACACAAACAGAACAACAGCAGCACATGAGCAAAGATAGCCGGAGAACTGGATCCGTTTATGTACGAACAGCACATTTTTTTCCTTCTTGTTTTCTTTTTGTATTAATTTAATTAGGAAAATGTGGAAAGGAAAACCAAAGTTAAGGTAGAAGTTTACATCTTTAGTTTAGAAACATCAACAAAGGTGTGACATTCCAAGCCTTTCTCTTGATATTTAGGGCAGAAAATGAGAAAATAAAGAAATGCTGAATTCTCATCTGTTTGCCCCTCATTTAAACCTCAACATGAGGAACACCTTTTCATGTGTCAGAGTATGTTTACTGCACTTCCATCATATCATTAACTTTTACAACCTCTTCTGAATGATCGTGGAAGTGCATACATCTTCACAAAAAAGCTGTTGAGGAAACCTCCTTTTCTGTTTTTTTCCCAATCACGTACTTTTCTTCCTATCTGCCGTGTCTGCCAGATCCGAGTGAATTCGACGTGGCTGCAGACACGCTCATAAATCTTATAAACACCGAGGTAACGCCTTTCAGACTTGCTTACCAGGTGTAATTTGTGGAGAATGGGTTACTCAGTTCTGCGCAGCCAGAGCCCTCCTCAGCTTCAGCTGCTCGTGCAGCTGGAGGGGTTTATTGTTCAGTGTGGCATCACTACGCCAGGCCATGGCAGAACTGTATATAAAATCCTGACAAAATGATGCAAAATGTATCACTTAGTAGCTTTAAGTAGCTTTAAATATAATTCTGATGTACTTTTGCTTCACTTAATTATTTTAAGTGTTTTAATTGATGCTGATTCATAATTGATACTATTGTTTTCCTGTTTATAGTGTTTTTCTATTTGTTTTGGTTTTTTTGCCATCAATCTACTTCCCTCATACTTTGTGCTATTTTAACCATTCATACATCAAAACACTTGACTCAGTCAGGAATAATGTGCTTGGAACTTCAGTATTTGTAACCGTCATGCTTTTTCAATTATTTAAATTTCTTCACAAAAAAAATCCTCATATGAATGCATTAAAGGGGAAATGAAAAGTGTTTTGAAGCTAACAGAAACCAGAAAGAGGTTATAATAGGGGCTTGTTTTCAGAGTCTCACAGTTTAAAACATTTACACTAATTTAAAATAATAATAAAAGATTGAAAAAAATCTGAGGGTCTCTTCTGCATTTTCCTTGATCACTCAGAAGTGAGACGTATTGAGTGTCAGAAGGAGGAACGCCAACAAGGCAGTAAATAGCAAATACTGATAGTGTGCGGATGAAATGGTTGCAATTATATGTGTACACCGACCCAAAACTACAGCAGCTGTGTCATTCTTCACTCCTTAAAGTACAAGACAGCTTGATGGATGTGGTTAGTTTAGCTCCTGGTGAAAATTACAACCCAAAGTCTGGAGACTGACTGAGCAGTTAATGTTTTGAAGAGGAGCACCTGAAATACAAACCTTCAACAGAAGAACCACCGCCTCTCGCTGTCCGACCGGCACCGCCACCTCTCACTATCCATATGGGAAACTCCTTGAAGACTGTGGGACATCACTGTAAAGCTTGGGGGTTCCCCTTGTGAAATGTGGGGCTCCAGTTCCCGACAGCATCACTCCAGCATCACTCCAGCAGTCCTACAGCGGTCTGCCACAGCTGGCTGCGGCTCCTTCTACATCACCAACCAAGGAGGCAACACCACCCACACAATCACCCCTCTTCGAGATTTTGACACAAAAACTCTAAAAACAAGTCATTAACGTGTTAAATTAAAGAAATGGGCCACTGGAGTATGTTATGATGATGTTTAACTCATAGAAAAACATGAAAACTCATTATTTTGATATTTTATTTCATTTCCTCTTTAGGATCTGTTCAGCTACTCCAAAAACATTTTTGTCTAAAGTTTTCCTTAATCTACTTGCTCTATGTTTTGTCTTCTTATGCAACTTTTAGATTTAGCTACTGTTTTTTAGTTATGGTTTAATTAACTGTAACTTTTAACTTCGGTTTTGCTACATTTAGCTTTTAGCTACAGTGTGGCTGATTTTAGCTTGTAGCTGTTCTGTTCTGCTTGATTTAACTTTAACAAATTATTGTTCAGCATTTTTCAAAAAAATGTAATTTCTCTAGTTGCCTTTGATTTTGAGGTTTACATTTCCAAAGTAAAATTGATAAAAAAAAATGTGAAGTTTATTGAAAGCACAACACATTGATCCTTTTTTGGCAACTAATACTCATTAAGATAGTGGCAATATAATAATTAAATAAACAGCATGCATTAATTAATGTTGTATAAACAGATCAATAATACTCTTGCAGTGTTTCTCACTGTCTTCATTTGAGAAATAATGCATAATTGTTGGTTAAAAGTCTTTTTTTTCCAGCTGGTACAGAAAATACTGATTCATGTTTGCATTTGCAAGCGACACAAGTATCCGACTGTGTTTTCTGTTTATGCCAGCATGTCAGGGATATTGGAAATGTAAGGGAAAAACAACTCCAGGGCTCGTGGGTGCAGCAACTGACAGTGAAGTCTTAGCGCTGACTTTAACTGCATGTTAATTAGGGGAAACGTTTGGCTAATAATGCTGCTCTAATCACACTTGAGTAGATTCCCTCCCTGGAGTCTGATCTGTAAGCACACGAAAACACAGCTGAGGGGAGGATGAGAGCGCCACTATGAAATGAGGCGCCCGCCGAACACGTCCGCAAGCTGCTCGCTGATAGTAAAGGTTTATGTGTGAAGTTCACAGTGTCACAAAACAATAATAAAGTACTTTTTTTTTCTTCTACAGAAAGCACCCAGAGGCCAGGTGATGTTTCCTCAGTGAAGCTTTAGTTTGTATTTTGACCTACAGGAATATAAGAACACATAAAAGCTTAAGTTTCTCAGATGTAGTAGTTTCTCTTACTGACATTGTTTATTTTTTGCCTAATAAATTACTTAAACTGAACTTAAAATTTGGATTAATTCAACCTAACTTGTGAGGAAGTTATAATGTACTGTAAATAATGATTGCAGCTCAGCTTGGAAACACAGTACGTCTGTTGTTTCTGCTCGGGCGCCTTTGCTTTTATAAATGCTACAAAAAAGCAACAACTCTCTAAAGTATTCGCTGCTCTTCTAGTGCACCACAGAGATCAGGATCTTGACAGGCCCACTATGCATAGTTATATTCGTAACACTGTAATCTGGCAATTAATATTTAGGGTAGGGGGTTTAAATATCTCCCAGTTTAATCTTAAATAAACTGTCTGCACTAGCAAGTGTTTAAACTAAACGTCTCATTAGTTCTACGCACACTTTCCAACTCCAAACTGCATCACCTTGAATGCTTCTGCTTCTAATAACTTTTAGCTTCACATTACTACGCAACTAAAACAAATGCAGAATGCTTTTCAGATGGATGCAAAACAAAATAAAGTTTTTTGCTCTCTCCCTTATGGTGTAAAAAGTGGAAAATCCCTTTAAAGGAGTGAATCAATCCTGAAAAAACTTGACTAAAGTGAGAAAAAGTTTTCATTTGGCCAGGAGAAAGATAAAAAAAGATAAAATAAACTTCATCATAATGAATCAGATCATCTAAGTGATAATTAAGAAAAAGCATCTCATAATTGTGACTTACCAGCTCATTCCATTGACTTAGCCTCTTATTGTTGTGACTCAGCATCTCACAATGTGCTTTCATTATAGAATGAGCTGATCATCATCTACTGCATGTTGACAATGGATTATAGTGTGCCACCACGTCTGTCACGATACTCTACTCCTTGTGGAAGGAAAGCAATAAGTGAAACTGGGAATACCCAAATAGTAATTCGAGCATTTACTGTTGTGCACCTGATGAGGGGAACGTTCCATCAGCCTTTACCAGCAGGAACGCCCAAAACGAAACAGAGAGCGTTACCGTCGTACAACCTGAGAAAACAGTCTCTGTGAGCCAACAAATGGGTCAGCCATGGTCAGGGAACCAGTTTAAGCCAGAAAACGTGCAGACGGTTGTCCCAGAGCGAGGGCACAATGACCTTCGCTGAAACCGCATTACAGAACTTGGTAAAGTCACATAATCAGGTTTATTTTCCACAAAAATGGGTGAGCCAGCAAAAATCCTCAAAGATGGCGGAACAATGCAGGAAGAGGATAAAACTTTGAACTGTGAACTGTGGTGAACACATGAAGAAACTGACAGACTTCATAGACAAACAGTATTTAAACAGTTTGGTGATTTTGAGGTTTTCGTCTCCACTTTCTAACTTTCATTCAAGACGCCATTAAAGTGGTTCAAACTTCTCTTAAAGATAAAAGTTAGGTGTAATTCACTTGAGAGTTGAGTTGGTTTGCAATATGTATTATTGGGATGATACCTGTAAGGTTTATTAAATAAAAAGAAAAAAAATGTGTTTATTAAACACAGTGTTGCATTAACAGAAGATGAACCTGGAACTGAAGGAAAATGCAGCCAAATAGTGAATGTTTCATTACAGGCCCCTTGCAGGGATTCATGAAGTGTGCATGTTAATAGAGCAGAGTTATCTCGACCGCCTCCACCGCCTCCATCCTCTATCTCTTTCTTTCCCTTAACAACCTCACACACACACACACACACACACACACGACTGTATGTTTTTCCTTCTCCCTCTGCTGCTCTGTCACACTGGCTCTGGAGTGTCACAGAAACAGCTTGTGATCCAAAGCCCTCTCCTGTTGACTTTACTCGCATAAATACTACATCAGACCCCGCGTCGTATTTTTAGACTGGCACAGACAGGTCCGGTAATGGTGCCTGACAGCCACGGCCCCCCTTACATAACGGCGAAAAAGAGGCATCTGGGGAGCTCTTTACCTCGATCCGGCAGGCTGGGGGTGAGAACGGACCCAGGCGTTCACGCAGAACGCAAAAACTGAGCCGTGCTCCCCTGTGTCGACTCCGCAACAACCAGGTGTGGATGTTACTTCAACGCTCGGCCACTTGTGAACGCTGTCATATTCGTTTTTTTAAAAAGAATGCATTTTATTCCATAAAACTGTTCAATCGCTGCGTCTCCAAAGGCACCAAAGCCATGACAAAGCTGTTAGGCCTTAAGGCACCATCAATTATCTAGTGAGGGGTTTTTTGGGGGGGGTTTATGCAGCAACTTCTTCTGCGGCATACCATGACCATGGAGAGCATGAAATCAGTGCTGCTTCCTCTTCCTCTCCTTTTCCTTTAACCTTCAAAATGTTTTTTTGGGGGGTTTTTTTTCTGGAGCGAAAAGTACCAAGGGAAGGAAACAAATCAGCTTCCATATTCTCTTTGTTGTTTTGACAGAAGGTAAAAGAGAAAGAGACGGGAGATCTCTGACAGACACCATTCGACTTTCTGCTTTTGTCGAGGTGGAAACGGGGCGTCAGCCGGATAAATCAATCACCCGTATCATCATGACAGCCTTCCTAACACTGAGTGTGTCCTTGTTTTGCTTTGAAAAAGAAGAAGAAAAAAAAGGCACGGCGCGGACATTCAACATCTGGGGAGGGTTTGTGAATCTCTGCTGTTGTCAAATCACTCCAGTGTAGAAAAAAAGCAAACAAAACAACAAATTTAGATGAAAGATGAAAACAAAGGATCAACTAATTTTCTTTACCACTTATGTGTCAAAAAAGTTCAGTTTTCTTCACGTAATGGTAAACTAAAGGTGGAAGAACGTGTTTTCAGCCAGGGAAACCAGGTGCAGGTGTTTTATTAAAAGAGCAGCATGTATTGGCTCAAACCAAAGAGATTTCAGAGGACTTTCAGAAAAAAAAATCGGTGGCTCAGAGCGTGGCTGATCTTTGGCGGTTTGTCAGATTCCACAAACAAGTCAAAATTTAAAAAACAGAAATATACACACACACTCATCTTAGTGGTTGGATTGAATCAAACTTTTCATTTTCTGAAAGAGACACAATGATTGGAGAGAAATCTTTGCATTCCTGCATACCATATGGAGCTTATTGGTGAAACATGGTGGTGGTAGTATCATGGTTTGGGATGTTTTGCTCCATTTGGAAGCCATCACTAACGCAACAATGAATGAATGAATGTTTCTTTTGAGCATGTAGATTCAGAAGTTGAAGTCATAAACTTCATGCAGGTTTGAGGATTTTCAGAACAGGTTCAATAATTCCACTCAGTCGCTTGCTGTACGTAAGTCAAATTAACATTTCATCCTTGAGTTTTCACATCTCCACCTGGCCTTGTGGTTCTGACAGGAGACTCGCCGTGTTTGGGGATTTTCTCCTGCCCGTGGGGGCTGACGGGGTACGGTGTGGCCTTGCGGTTATGAAGCTGTTTCTGACTCAATCTGAAGGGGATTTTTGTTTTGTCTTGGAAAAAAATAGAAAATAAAATAAAATAACCCAGGGCTTAATTGAGACCTAAGATTCAGGTTTTATGTAATCATCGGGCAAAAGTCTAGAAAATTCTGCGTGGTTCAAAAACTGTTAAGCACCACTTTTAAGGATAAGTAGGATTTAAGGAGGATAGAGAAGGAGGAGATGATCACAGGGAGGCAAAATGAACAGTCTGACATGTTAGGATTCCAACAAACAAGGCTCCGTGTAACGCAGGCATCGATCGCCGTGGGTTTCTCTCCAAATGAAGCCTCTCGCCTGCTGGGTAATTAGGAAGCGAGCAGATGTTGGTATTGAGCGCTGCGAGGACCTGAGCGAGGCGGTGATTGTTTTCTCTCGGTCGCGCGGCCTGTTGGCAGGAAGAAACAGGTCACCGTGAGAGTGACCACAGCCTCGGCTGAGAGGTCCTCCCAGCTCGGCTCCAACATGGGACAGAGCGTGCTCGGGAAGGAGAATTTCAGTATGAATACAGGAAGAACCCATCTGACAATACACAACTGTTTTACTGTCAGGATGGTAAACATTTTGATATCGTCTAACTTAATATCAACCATCTTGTTGAATATTTGCAACTCATAACATAATGTTCTGCTAGTTTATTCCGAGAACCTTGACTATATGTTTATCCTACATAAAAACCTTAATATCCCCAGCTATCAAAAGGCAAAAGCTGGGTGTCTGTCTGTTAGCAACATATCTCATGAACTACTGAATGGGTTTTATTTAAACTTGCAGAAAGTAATCATTGGATGTACCTCTACAACTGATACACTTTTGGAGTCACCTTGATTCAAGATGGCTGACACAACCAACTCACCTTTAAAAACACCAAAATGACTTTAACTCACTTACTTTTAAGGATATTTACCTTAACTTTGGTGTGAAAGCAGCTGAGACCGATTCTCAACACATATTCTGAACGCGGACAGATTTCACAAGATGTTCGTTTAAAATGCTGCCGTGTAAATATTTGCAGACTATTTGTCTGTCTGTTCGCAAAATATCTCATGAACAGCAGGACGGATTTTAATGAAACTTTCAGGAAATAATCACTGGATGTACCTCTTCAACCTATTACCCTCTGAAACCAGTCCAGTCCAAGATGGCCGCTACAGCCAACTGACCTGAGAGAACGCAAAATGGCTATAACTCAGTCAAATTTTGCAAATATTGAGCTAAAAATGGATGTGGTAGTAGCTGAGAGTCATTCACATCACATATTTTGACTGTGACATCTGATATTGTATCAGAGTTTGTGTCATTATTTACAAGGTTTGACTAAAACATCTGCGACCCCATCATTTCTAAATATATATGTTAGTCTAAAATTCAGGCATGAAAGGCAGTGGGCGATATGCATCCCTTCCAATAATTATTAAGATTTCTCACGACAAGAACCTTCTATTTTGCTCTAATTAACTGCAAAGAAAACTCAACTTTGTTTGCTTTACTTGAATGCTAGCTCCCCCTGCTGGTCGTTATAATCAGTACATCTATTTTTTGTTTTTACATGAATGAAAGTGAAGGCAGAGCAGAGCCTCCATTCTTACAAGCTGTCAGGGAAATCCATAAGGTGTCCCATTAACGCCGTGGGAAAAACTGTTGCCAGGGAGGCATTCAGAGAGGGGTGAGGGGGGGGGGCTTCTTCCAGAGGCCACAGCTACATCTTCTTCATGTACTTTAAACGTCAGCAGGAAAAGTAAAAACCCTCATTTGCACTTGGTAATGTAACAGATTAAAAGGGATAGCTGGAAGTTAAATAAAGACCCCTCCCCCCCCCCCCCTTTTTTTTTTTTTTTTTTTTGCTTTTACTTGAGTTCAGGTCTTTTTGGCTGCGCAGGCTGTTGCCCTGACAACCTCGCTGGATTTACAATATCCCTTTCTTCTCAGCTCTGATCATCTGCTCAGCGTCTCAGTGGATGCTAAACCACCTTGTTGTCTTTAATCTGGAGAGAATCGTCATTGTTCACAGTCTGAAAATATGCTCTAGACGCAAAATTCGACTTGAACCCACTAAACATCATGAAATCTGTTCGAAGAGGAGGCATATAGGTGCTTTGAACTCCTAAAAGAATGGAGCTGTGGATGTTTATATTCAAATTATCATATGTTGTAAAGTGGAGTACAGTGTCTGAGTGGGCGCAAAAGCAGAAGGTTTGGAAATCATTAAAGATATTCTCTTTAAAAGTGATGTCTGACGCTGCGGGACATGAATATGTCAGAGAGTAGAGGTGCGTGAGCCGTTATGTTCTCCTACCTGCTGGGGAACGAGGCCCGGGGCAGCAGCTCTTCTGGAATGTGGATCAGTGAGCAGCCCGGCTCAATAAATGCTCTCCAGAGAATTGTTTTTACAGCCATGTGGACTAAATAAATGTGTTTATTTAGTTTTATAACTTCATTTGTTAGACTATGAACTGAGCTGTTGATTCATATTGATAAAAATGTCTTGTGTTGTCCTCTTGCTGTGTTTTCACAAACATCAAAAGTCATTTTATCCATCTATTGTTTTCCTTCCTTTTATGTTTTTGGTAACTAACCACTTCTGTATAATATGTGCTATTTTAGCTTTTCATATATCAGCTCATTCAGGAAGTGAGTGCTGTAAGTGTTGGTTTTTCAAACTTTTATATATTGTTTGAACTCAATAACTTTATTTACAAATATTTTCCACATAAAACTACTGCAAGATCTTCAGTTCTTTCAAAAACATTGTTCTCTTTGAAATCTGCCTCAGCATACTTGCTCTATTTTTGTCTTCTTCTGCTCCTTTTAGCTGTTTTCTAGTCTTATGCTACTTTTAGCTTTAAGCTCACATTCTGCTACTTTTAGCTAGCCTTTTGATACTTTCAGCTACAATTCTGATGCTTTCAGCTAGTGTTTTGCAATAGCTAGATCTTTAATTTAGTCTTTTAGCTAACATTTTTTTCCTTTAGCTTTTAGCTAGCCTTTTGCTACTTTTAGCTGATGTTCTGCTGCTTTTATTTTTTAACTAACTTGTTGATACTTTTAGCTTTCATCTACCATTTTGCTTCCTTTAACTTTTAGCTAGCCTTTTTGCTACTTTTAGCTAATGCTCTGCTACTTTTAGCCTTCAGCTAGCTTTTTGATACTTTGAGCTTTTGGCTACTGTTTTACTACTTTAGTTTTCTATCTGGCATGTTGCTTCTTTTAACTTATAGGCAACATTCTTTTCCTTTTAGCTTCATCTGGTGTTCTGCTTCTGTTAGCTTCTAGCTGATATTCTGTTTCTTACAGCTTTAAGCTAGTTATATCTTCATTTTAGCTTTAACAGCTCAGTTTCTGCTTCTTAATCAGATCAGTCACTTAGAACAGCATTCACACAACATTTTAGCTGAAAACACAGTTCCTCTCGTTTTTCTTTAGGAGCATAAAGACCGACTAGATGTCATCCCAGCTGCAGAGACGGCAGAACCCCAGCCAGAGTGTGATCAGGACTTTATTCGGCTCTCGCTCCAAGCTGAAGGAGTATTCTTGACTCTGGGCGAAGTCAGAGGAACCACAGCTATGCAGCCGGCCGGGCCGTGGCTTCCATCCTGCAGCAGATCCTCCCCCTCGTCTGGAAGCTGCTGAAGTTTTTTTCCCCCCAGATGTGGTCGCGTGATCTCGTTAATGACACACTGACGCAGGCAGAAATGGAGTTTGGAAAGAGCACAAACGAGAGTCCTCGAGACGCGAAAGGGAGACAAAGGGCTTTGCTTCTAAATTTGGTTGGAAAAATGTTCTTTTCGGGACATTTTAGAGTCAAGATTTGGAGATCAGGAGGATTTTTCTCCTTTACAGTTTTGCCCTGCAGCTCTTTTAGCTCTTTGATAAATAAAATGCATTTATGCTGAAATAAAAACATTATTATTTGTGAAGATCAAACAGCCAACCTAACCTGTCAGCTTACGTTTTCCCGGCTTTCAGCTCGACCTTTCTTTTCGGTTTTCCAATCCAACTGTAGAGCAGGAATTTCCTCATGGAGACATCTGGAACGAGCAGACATTTCTTTTTCTTTCTCTTTTCCTTTTTTCACGTTTGGTTCGAAACATAACATTTGACTTGTTCACCCTCCAGAGAGAACAGGTTGCACAGCTGTCTGGCACACACGAGCATGAAAAGAAAGAGACTTAGTGAAAGACTGTAAACAACTTTTCTGTCTTTTTAACTGGGGGGGGGGGTGTTGTTGGACAGCCTTGGCGCTGGGGAGAACCCACTGTGTTTTCAATATGTGCAAGTGATCCAAATGAAAGCCTATTAAGGCAGGTCTGGAGAGCTCGGGCTGCTGCAAAGGAATGCCCCCTCTGTCGTGGCCCACGCAGAGTCTGAGTCCTGATCTGTCACTGTGTGTGTGTGTGTGTGTGTGTGTGTGTGG
>NC_051439.1:10083581-10104191 GCF_001649575.2 Kryptolebias marmoratus
GGGGGGGGGGGGGCTGCAGCATCAAGCCTGCAAAAAAACAGACCTGGGTCCAACATCACAGGGTCAGCTGTGTTCTGGTTCTGATTGTTCAAACTCTGAATGTACTTAAGTGAAGCAATCACTTACAGACCTCTACAACTGACTAACTTTTAAAGCCATTCTGATTCAAGATGGCTGCCACAGCCAACTGACCCTTGAAAGCACAGAACTGACTTTAACTCAGTGACTCCCACAGATATCGAAGCGAAGTTTTGCGAGTTCTGTAGCTGAGAGTCGTCCACAGCACGTACTCCAAGTGCTACACGTGCTGCTTAAATCTTTAGCTTTAGATCTCGAAGTCCTCCCTGTTCGTCTGTTAGCAAAATATCCCATGAACCACTCGATGGGATTTAATTGAAACTCTGAAAGTAACCACTGGGGTGTATAGGTCTAAGAATCACGACAAGCGCCACAGCTCATCAGCGTAGGCCAACATCAATATGAGTAACTCGGTCAATCTTACAGACACTGAGCTAAAATCTGACGTGGTAGTAGCTGAGAGTCCACAACATCCACAACATGTACTCTGAGCCTCTCATGTGTTGATGCTGTTGCTGATCATATCATCTGTTGATTTAAATATGCCATAAACTCTATCTGATTGCTTCTGGGAGTAAAGCTTGTGAAGTAGAAGTGGAAGTTTCTGTTGTTCAGCACAGAAGGGGGTGTGTTCCCCTAAAGAAAGGCGGGCTGTTCTCCCTGGGGTCCTGAGCCAAGCTGGGTTATGTAACGAACAGCTTCTCATCCTGATGGGGGGAAAGTTTACACCGACTCGGCTCTGCTCGGTTCTGTTTGGGGGACACGCGTCTGCAGACCCTGGGACTAATGACATGCTGGCATCAGGAACTGGTTTCTAGCCAAGTCTCTGCCTTCCAGTTGCTCCCCTGATTGAAAGCCGACCCTAACCCCAGACGGAGATCAGGCAGTTTTGGGGGGTTTTTTGTCGGATAATGAGACGTTTCTGTGCGCCGGAGGCAGAACTCTGAAACGGGAGTTTGGGGTACGATGGGGTCCGCCACAAGCAGAGGGAAGAGGGTCGCGCCCGAGTGCGTCGGCGAGGTAAGAGGTACCAAACCGGGAGCCGCCGAGCAGGACGGAGGTCCGTTCCGGCGGCTGAGGGTCCACGGCGCGCTGCGTAACGCGCGGAGCCGCGCGCAGCCAGACAGCGAGGGGCGCGACTCGGACGTCTCAGAGGACGACGAGGCTCGAGGGCTGGAATGTGATCCGAAAACCGCCCCAAAGAGGACTTTCATCGGGTCCAAAACGTACGGGCTGTGCCACTTTGGTCAGGAGGAGGAGGAGGAGGAGGAGGAGGAGGAGGAGGCCGGGCCGCGCGTCGCGCACCGTGCGTCAAAGGACGGAAACAAGACGCAACACACACCTGAGGGCTTCATTCAGCACAATGTAAGGGCTTTTATCTCTTTATTTACTCATCGAACTGCCTGGTGATTCATCTTGTTATGCAAGTTCCAGAAACTCAAACACAAGATGGTTTTAAACTGAGAAGAGAAACTAACATCCTTTGCATTTCTGCCCCCCCACCAGTCTCAGTCCTCCTCACAGACGCTTTTGGCAAGAGGGACCTTGTTAGAAAACGGGCCCACATCAGAGAAACAGCCGTAAGTGGACAGCTCCCATGAATGATTCATTTCTTTACTCCGTGGAGTAAAAAAAAAGAGGCTTGGCCAGATCAAATTCACCTTAAAGGGATTGAAGTGTTGTCAGTGAGCAGATCGGATCTGTCGGATGATTCCTCGCCTTTAATCCACACGTTCGTCCCCTTTCCACAGGACTTCTGACAGCTGCCACAGCTCTCCTGTCACCACGCCAGTCATCCTGTACGATGGGTCAGAGGAGGAGCTGATGGACACGATTGAAAGAGAGTTCAGCTGACAGCTCAGCTCGGAATGCCGCAGCAGACCGATACACGGGTTTTGAACACGAGAAGCCGGGATCTGCGCTGCTGCATCTGCAGCCCAACAGGACCCCGAACAGATGCCAGGAGGTTCTGCTTGTGCTTGAGCAGTGAGTGTTAACTGACAGAAGGCCTCCTCGGTTTGTTATCTGGGACATCAGGGTGTCACGTCATCCCATTATTCCTGCCGCGCTCCCTCAGAGTGCACTTACTTGTCACCCATTACTTATATTGTTTCAGCTCGCCTTTTAATAAGTAAAGAGGCCCCAGAGTTTTCTGTCTGATCTAACTCGGGTTGTTTTGGAGCACCGGTCGCTTCGTCTCGAGCTGGATTTTAATTTGTCACACGTGGCAGGAGTTTCCGAAGGCGAGGGAAGTAAGCGTTTAGTCAAGGCTTTCCTCCAGTTCCTGCACTTTGCCGCCGAACGGAGGAGGAATGTGGCACTTGGAATCAGACTAACACAGCTGCATTTCTGTTGACACAAGCCAGCCAGATTTAAACACACACACACGCAAAAAAAAGGCTGCTGCCACTCAGTGGCTGAGCTCAGGAGTTGTGCTCTTATTGCATTTGTCCAAAAAGAAGCAGCTTTTTATATGGGTTTTAAATTAAAAGTTCTCAGAACAAAACGGTTGTGTGTGTGTGTAATGTGTGTGTTTACAGCCGTATGACCTGATAATCAGCATCACAAAGCTTTTTCTGATAGCTTATTTAATCGTATCACTCATTATACGGATACTCTGTTACAGTTCTGGTAGGCAGACTTTACAAAAAGAAAAATGTATATTTGTAAAACAATAAAATAAAAACGCCATAAAATATTCCGCTCAGTGTATTTTACAAATTAAAATGGCTAAACCCTGGTTAGAAAAGTAAAATATGGCACTCTTTTTTTGGGGAGGGGAGGGGGGAGTCGTTTCAGATCTTATTTAACTGGTATTTTGCTTCTTTGAAGGCCTGTAGAAGGATATCCTCCTCTGGAGTGCCTTGAGAAGTTTGGGAGGTAGAAGAGGAAGCTGGTTTCTGAGCTTCTCCGAGTTTCTCACATTCTTTGCAACGTAATCCTCACAAATCCTGTCAACAGCAAAAAAAAACATCTGTTATTTCACTTTTTCACTTGTTTGTTTAATATCGTGTGCTGTGCAACGTCACTTACATTATTGTCCTGTCAGTTTTTGAAATGCAATTCTGACAAAACATGAACAGTTTTGTTTTTTTTTTTACCTAAACAGAGGGTACGGCTGCGTCTGGAAAACAAGTGCTTCATTGCAGTGGCCCTGAAAAACACAGTCAAAGAGTCACTCTGAGATCTGCTTTGTGTTTTCAGTGTCAAGACTAAACCTTCATTAAACAGCTGCTACTTTCACAACTACATATATATTCAGTTAAATCATCATCTATAAACCATAGTGCAAAAGAACAGCCTGTAACCTTTTTTACTTGAGTAATAAACATTCGTTTGAAAGCATCTAATAAGGAAACGGGCCTTTTTCTAAAATAAAATCTGACTTTAGCATATCGACAGAATAGTAATGATTGAGCAGAAATGTTTGCAAGCTCAATTCTTGCGTAAAAATGAACTGCTTGTTATGTTACTATAAGAATTGCTGTTTTAAATGTCTTTTGAATGGGTTAAATTCATGTTCTGTTTTTCTTCTACCTACCAAATCTTCAGAGTAACAAGGAGCCCCTCAGGGGTCAGGGTAGAAATGTTTTTGGGTTGTTTTTTTTCAGGTTCACTAACTTTTAAACAAGCCATGAAACCACAGTAAAATTATAAACATCCCCTCCTGTCAGCTGCAGAAAAGTAGTGAGGATAGCAAATTTACAAAATTATACAAAGGTGCACGTTTCCAATGTAGCTTATGGAACGACATTAAAATGAGATAATTTTACTGAATATTACTGAATTTACTGAATATTTCAGTCTGATTTTGCAATTTATGGACGGTCCCTAAACCCTCGTCTCACTTTCTTTGCTGCGTTTCCGTCTGTTTTCTCGTCTATTCTTAAAGTAAAAACAAGCACAACACCTGTTGTATGAACGATTTATTCAACTGAGGGAGCAAACTGTAAATCTATGCGCACCGTTTCCTAAACCGAGGGAAGGAATTCTTTTAATCATAAATTTTACTGTTACTCATGACCTCTGGAGGGCGCCACAGAGCTCCGTATGATGCTTTTTTCTTTGAAGGGATGAAGTGAACTAAACTAGATCAGCTTTAGATTAAACTAAACAAACAATCAGACTTTGGTTGAAAGAGAGGAGATCATATTTTTATCTGAAAATCCTGAAACTTGGAACTAAAAACCTGGGTTAGAGCTACAAATTACTGCCAAGTCCCACAAGTTTTATAGACATATTCACAAATTAAGTCCTTTTTTTTTCCTGAGGACATCTGTAATTATAGGAGTTAGGTGTGTTTGTGTGTAATGACCCACCAACTTCATGCCCTACAGCATCTACGTGATACTTACGGTGTCGACGAGGAGGATGTAGTCACAACTTCCACCAAACACGATCACATCCGAGTCTTTGCTCGCACACGCTGTATGCCACAACCTTAGACGCAGCAAACATTACAGATTAAAGTGTTGCTCACAACTTAAAGCAGCATTTAGCAGGTTAAGTGACTACCTCGGCTTATGCTTAAAGGGATGCTCGAACTCTCTCCACGTCTTTGTTTCAACGTCAAACAACCAGCCATCACCTAATGGGAGAAAAATATAAAAAGACTATAATTAAAAGGACATAAAGTAAGCAGCAAAGGTGTTAAATATGAAGAGGAGGGTATGTGTCCTTACTCATCGGTTTACAGTTCACACTGAGGCCCCCAAACAGGAACATGGTGGTGTCGGACACGGCCGTGAGCGTGTGCCAAGATCTGCCCACCGGAACGTCGGACAGGGGATTTCTGCAAAGCAAAATTAGAATATTACTAATGACGACTAGAGGAACTCTTTGTGCAGTTTGGTTAATGCACGTGTGCTGTACTGGCCCGCACATTTCAGACCACGTCCAAGAGTCCAGATCCAGACAGTGGACGTCGCTCGTCCTGGTTTCCTGCACATAAAAGAGAGAGAGCAGTCGTTGGCAGCGCCCGTCAACCGGCACATTAACGCACGCTGCACGTCGGGCCTCTCACCATCACTCTGCCGCCGCATACGTATCCCTTGCTTCCGAGGGTAGCGCCGGCGTGTGCCGCCCTGGGAGCAGGAGGATGACCCTGCAAGTCAAAAAAAAAAACCCACACACTCTAAGCTCAATATAAAAGCATGACTTCTTCCGATTTCTTAATAATGTCCTTACATGAGTTTGTGGTTCAGTCCAGCTGGATTGAACGGGGTCAAATATATGAACTTCATTGTTCCAGCCCCAAAACACATCTTCCACCTGAAAACAGAAACATTACTTAACAGAGATGGAAAACATTCTTTGTTATTAATGGAGAAAACTGTCCATCTAATGTGACTGCTTCGTAGACTATTCATTGGTGTCAATCCTCGTCGTATAGTAGTTTTTAAAACGTCTGAAAATGAATGAAACAGGACTCTGAGTTGTGTCACCTTTGCCTCAGTGCCTGAAGCTGGATGGATGAGCCAAATTTACGATGACAGATTTGGCTTCAGTCAAAAGAAAAGAAAGTTACCCATGATGTTTCATCGAGGATGAAGCTTCTGTTCCTGCTGTTTAAATCACTCAGGACTTTGTGGCCATACCCTCCAAAGTAGATCAGCCTGGGGAGCAGAAAACAACACTTACAGTAGTCAAATTATTAATGAAATAATCCTAAACGGCTTTATTTTCATTTCACTGCATGTTTAGGCAGAAAAGAGACGACAAAGAATGGATTTAAAAACTTAACATAAAAAGCGAGTACCTTTTGAATTTGCAAAATTGTACGTAATGATGAAATATAAAGAATAAAACCCTCATCTGGTCCTTATCAGATCTTAAAATTAGGTGAAAGCTTCAGATGAACAAAAACCCAGGACAGCTTCCTCCTCATCCCCACCTTAGTCTCATCCATCCAAAGGATGCTGTTCCCGGAGCCTTGAATATGATAGGCAGGCGATCGTGTAATCACCTGCGTCTGTGTGTTCGCTGGTCTGTCTGTTAGCAAAATAGCTCCAAAACCACTGAAGAGATTTTTACCAAAGCTCTCAGAAAGTAAGCGACTTAGTGAACAACTTTTTGGATAGCCGCCCCATCTGAGTCCGTTTCTTTAAAAGAGTGATTATTATTATTATTATTATTATTTGTTCACTCAGAAGAGAGAACAGTCTTTATTTCCTCTCTAGCAGCTCTTTCCAGCAGGTCGTACTCATCCAGCCTCTTTACAATTGTCCTGTTTGAACATTTAACCTGCTCACGGAGGCCTGTAGAGTCTTAGGTGCAGCTTTTTTTACTACTTTTTTCTCTGAGCACTGCGTGAACTCGTTGAACCTCGGGTTTGAGCTAACTGGGTCGTCCACTTTTTTGAACTGGCAACTGTGAAAATGAGGGACTCCAAACTGCCTTTTAGCTATTTCCTAATTAATGGGCAGAAACAACCCTCCTTTTAAGATAATGGCTTTCTCTACTATTTAAATCCTGTGGAAGCTTTTAAAGTACACTTTAGTTTGACAACACATGATACAGTATGCATGTGCTGATGTCCGTCTGTGGTGGTTTTTATAAATAAACCACAAACACGGGCTTAATGAACACATGAATTGTTACCAAATCTGAACCCAACTCTTGATAAGAAATTAGGAAGCAGTAATGCTTAAAATGACAGAACAAAGAAACGTTAAATGACACATTTATCTTTCCGTATGACTTACTTTCCATTATAAACCCAGCAGGACAGTTTGTCTCGAGGTGAAGGAGCAGAGCCAAACTCTTGCACGATTTTCTTCCACGTAAATTTACCATCTGTCAGGTCGACACTGTAAATCTGCTCAAAGTCAAACACAGTTATCCTTTTACGTTCACAGGACACAGTTCGAACCCAGCGGTGACCCTGAGTGGAAGCAACCATTATTTTCAGTATTAGAAATACAAAAGAGCAGGATCCCCACCTGATTGGTCTGCCCGTTGTCGTCGCAGCCCCCAAATATGTACAGGTTTCCATCCAGCGAGCAGCCGCAGCTCCCAGACATGGAGGACGGGACCTGACCTGTCATGTGGAACACCTCCCTTCACATACGGGGCAAAAAAAGAAGACATGTGGATGAACAACATTCACAATATGTTTCAGTAACACACGTGACAGCAGACAGCTCACAAGGAAGCACCTAATTCACGACTGTGCAAACTTAGAATGACTGAAAACAAAGTGAAACTGACGAAACAAACTCCTTTTGAGGTGATCTGTTCTTACCATACTCCTCCTTTTAAGTCATAGACCCAGATTTCATCACTGGGAAGGAAAACCTCCTCATCACCAACCGACTGCAAAAACAAAAACCTGCTTATTGCAACGAATAAAGTCCATCTTAAGTCATTATACCACTGATATCAAACTAATTAAAAATCTGTTCGATATAATTTCATTTTACAGCCCTGGAACCTGTAAGTGTTCATTATGAGTCGATGTACTGAAAAACTAGCTTTGACTTCTTTATGGTATATCTTTTACTGAAAAGTACCATTTTTTAACTATACTGTATTATTCTTTCCATAAAATTTGAAACACACACATAATAATAATAATAATAATAATAATAATAATAATAATAATAATAATAATGAGCATGCTCATGCAGTAAACTTTAGTTTAGCTATTTTATATAAAGAGTTTATTTGAATCCGTAATGAAATTTGTTGGTTGTTTTTTATGAATATTACATAAATAATTTGGTATAATTTGGTTTCATGATATTGCCAAACTAACTGCACAACTTGGTTTATCTGTCTCTTTTTCCTTCACATTTTATTAAAATAATCTGTTTAATGCAGATAACATTAATGCCAGGTTTAAGTAAGGTTTATTAAGTCCTTTAGCAGCTGACAACAATATAGTAACATGTTTGTTCTTTCTAAAAGAAACATTAAAGCCAAAAAAAGACAAAAAGAATCTTAAATGACCCCACGTGAAAAATGATGCCAAAGCGTTTGATTTATGTTGATGTTGTTGTGGTGAAACTGGAACATTAATTACATATTAAGGTATTTTATTGTGGCTGAAATATTTTGGTCAGATTTATTTCTTTAGACCTTAAAAGTGTTGAATGTAAAAGGAGGGAACTTAAGTAAACCCATCCTAAAAACATCAAGCTAGCCAAGCTTGGCTTTTAGGAAAAATATTGTTAAAATGGAAGATTTACACCAAATGATATTCAATGGATAAATGCTCATTTAAGTACTGATTTAAGCTGTGATATTAAAAGCCATTCTGGTATAAATTGGGAAACCAATTTAAACTTTCATAATTAGGTAGAATTGTCCTTTTGTATATGATAAATCTAATATGATAATGAACCTACCTGCATCATTTTCCTGTCTTTTCTTATTGTTATGTAAAATAATATAGTTTTTATGTATCATTATAATGATTAGTATGCATATTTTTGCTGTTTGCAATGCACTTTTTTCAGTTTTTTTTTTTTTTGTCCTGTCTTTGTAGAAGTGAAGATAAGTTATAATAATAATAAAAATATTAATAAAGGCTTTAACATGTATGTATGCAGTGAAGTAAAATGTACAATACTGCCCCCAGGATGTTAAATATGAACAGAAGTGTCTCAGTGCAAGCCTCTACATGACTAAAATGCAGTACTGGAGTACATGTGCATGTTTCCCCTGTGAAGCTGTCCTCCCTCGGCACGTTTGGAGCCATTTTGGGTCGGTTTTATGTCCGGTTTCCTCCTCACCATGTAGCCTCCCCACACATACAGCAGCTCCTCCAGCACCACGGCCGTGTGTCCGCTCCTCTCCCGGGCCACCAGCTCCGAGCAGCGCCGCTCTGCTGCGGGCTCCACGCAGGAAGACATGGCCTCTTAAAGAAAGAAACACACACACACACACACACACACACACACACACACACACACACACACACAGACACGGCTGTCCTCATTTCAAGCAGCTGAGAGCGCTGACGTTCACAGACAGAGCGAACGTCCTGGTTGGACGTTTCAGACATCATGTCTGATGTGAAATATGACAGCAAAAAACAAACAAACCACGCGACACTGTAAGGCTGCGCACAATTAAATGAATAAAATTACCAGACATACTCACTGACTACAGCACACTTTCTGCCGGAGTGTTTCTACTTCTCATGCTGTCAAATTCAAAGCATTTTGCTCCCAACTAGCCAAAAAAAAAACAAAACCCACAGAAGTTCATCGGGGGTACCATCAGCTGTGTAAACACTACTACAAAATAAAATACCACTTCCGGTGCTGCTCCTATGACATGGCATTCCCCTTTGAAATCCGTAAAACACGTTTCCAATTACAATTTGCTGCACTTTTTCTAACAAACTAAAACAGAATTATGCATTTAAAATGTAAAATTAATATATATTTTAAACAAACTTACTCTCACAATTTTTTTTTAGTAGAAAGAAGAAGGGGGCTGCTGGGTTCTGAGCAGTTTTTGTACTTTTTGTTAACGCGTGCCTTGTGTTTCTTGCAGGGAGGACATGCTTATGACTGCAGCTTAAACACCAGCTCAGACAAGTGTTAGAAACAGGTGCCAGTTTTTGGTCAGGGGCCTCTCTGGCTCCTTATCTGTGGCGATAAGATGTCTTACCTCCCTTTAAACCTGCTGTACTTCCACAACCGTTTATCAAACACTTTCGATCATTCGTTGAGAGGCTTCAGTTTTTACTTAAAATGAGGGTGCTGCAAAACTCAGCAAGTCAGTTTGCTAAAATATGCTAAAATTATTTGTGACGGACAACCCAGCAGAAGCAATTTGAACATTTGAAAATGAATGCGAAAATGCAGACTGACATGTTTGTTTGTTTCATAATTACCTTTTATTTTCATTTCTGTCCCATGTATTTCAAAATGAATGTAAACACATGCTTTAAAAACAACAACTCTTCCATGAAAAGGCTTCAAATAGTTAAAGTTAATGGAGAAAGAAAAACAGAAGCCAGTCAAAGTATTGATCCTCGACTTATCTTTCTTGGTAAATTCAGGAGGACAGTTTGTCTTGAGGTGAAGGAGCAAAAACAGTTTTCTGTTCGATATTATTTTTCCTCAGGAATATTTACATCGTGTTTCGTCAATACTAGATCTTTATAAAGTCAAACACATGTTAGACCTTTAGATAAACTTCTTTTTAGCCTAAATTTCGACCCTTAGAAGTGCACACCTCGTGTCTTTTTGGTCTTGATGAGAAACATCTGTAGAAGTGTCTATAATGATTTCTATAAGAAGAACAAAGATTTAATTCTTAGATTTCAGAGAGCATTGCTTATTTTTTCTCTATCTGCAGCAGTTTCTAAATGTGTTCACTGAATGCAGCAACGTTGAGCCTTCAGCTGCTGATCAATATTGTTGCACTCCAGCCCTGAAATCACACAGGCTTCAGCAGGAATAAAGAAAGAAAAAAACTCACTGCAACTATAATTATCGTTAAAAAATTTAAATCTCAAAATACATTCTGAAATGTGTCCCTGTGTTTGTCAATAAAAGGACAAAATACAGGATGCCATTGTTTTTTTTATTATGTTATTATTATTTTGACTATAAGAAGGTGTATTAGACTAGATTAGACTTAGTCTAAACTACTTTAATGTTGTTATTATCATATAATACAACTAGTTTAAATGTTTTACTTATATATAATGACTGAGCAATCCCCATTTGAACCTGGTGTTGAGAAACAAATCAGTAAATAATAGCTGATGTGAGTAAATTTAAATAAATTGTAGTTAGTCATGTTAGTTTTTAAAAGACTAAGAAATAAATGCATAGGCTTTTGCCTTTAACACAGAGCTTTTATTTTGAAAGGGTCGTGGTAGCGGAAGTGATGAAACACATGCGGAAGTTGGTCTTTAGCGCCAAAGCTTGAGCTGGGAAGGAAACAGTCATGGACGTTGCTCGCAAAATAAAGACAAAAGTGACTTCTGGCTTCAAAATGAGGGGGCTCATGCTTCGACCGTATGTGTTTTTTGTTTTGTTTTGTGTTTAGCACAATTTCGTTGTTGTAGTCTTCATTGTCTTTGTTTTGCTGAATAGTCAGTCGTTATTATGAAGCTTTCTGTGGCAACAAAAATATTTTCAGGCTGGAACAGTCTGTTTCACTTTATTATTGCACAAAACGGACAATGACTTAACACGAGTTAAAGCTTTCTGAGGTTTTATATGGGCTTTTGGGACCATTTTTGTGTCTTCTCGCATTTTCCTTTATGTTTTATGTGTAAGATTGTTTCAGCTCAATGAAGTGATTAAATAACTCAATTATTTTTATCACAATTATTTTAACACTTTGGCCTAAATGAAGTATGTAAACATTGCATTTTAAACATGATATATATATATATGTGTACGTGTGTGTGTTTTTTCAGATCTTTCATTCTTACTAGGTCATACTAAAAACAATACTTCTTGTTTTGTGTGTGTGTGTGTGTGTGTGTGCTGTAGTGAAGCCAATAAGTACCTTGTAGAAGCGCTGGAGTCGGTCGATCACTCTGAACTTGACGATATTATCGAAAAGGTCCTCGACGCAGTGGAAAAGCAGCCACGTGAGTCTACGTGTTTATTGCAGGGTCCGCTCAATGCAACTCTTCGTGCGTTTCCCGGGGTGTTTTCAGCTTATAAACATGGTGTGTTTTCATAACAAGTGTCTTCCAGTATGATCGAGCTGTCTGTGGTGGAAAGTGCTGTGCAGGACTGCACTCAGTCCTGTGATGAAACCATGTAAGTGGAGCTGCAGATTTTGGAGACAAAGGCTTTTTATATTTTGGTGAATTGAACCGTTTGCCTGAACTCTCTTCCAGAGACAATGTCTTCAACATCATCGGAGCCTTTGACGTGCCCAGATACATTTACAGCGTGGAGAGGAAGAAATTTGTACCGTGAGCAAACTGGCTATGTGTTGCTTTTGCTTCTTCTTTTTTCTTTCTTCTTTTTTTGTGGCATCAATGACTAGAATTAATTTAAAATGGATTGCTGTTACCTTGTTGGGGTTTGCTCATTAAACTTTTAACTGTGTCTGTGCAGCATCAACATGACCAGCCATCCGGCCCCCAGACTGTGCGGTTCGGCCAAAGACAAGGCTGAACTCTTCAGGGAACGCTACACAATCTTACAGCAGGTTGGTAACATCTGTTCAACGGCCGGGGTTTGTTCACTCGCGTTCCCGTTACGTGTCACTTGCTTGTGGAGTTCACGTGGGCGTATTTCTGTGCAGCGTACGCATCGCCATGAGCTCTTCACCCCACCAGCAATAGGAGCTGCTGTCGAGGAAGGTCAAAACAAATTTCAGGTATAAAATCCGAAACCAGCTGCAGTGACTCATAAATTAGTTTTGTCTACCTTAAAAATATCACAATAGAAATTGTTAACAATTAATTTATTCTTCCTAGCTGAGGACAATTGAAGCGTTGCTCGGAAGCACAGCTAAACTCGGAGAGGTGATTGTGCTCGGAATGATCACACAACAGAAAGAGGTAAGGCGGCGAATAACCTGAGAACTTTCTATCTGCATTTTTTTTTTCTTAAACATTTCTCTGGATGTGTTTTCAAGGGTAAATTTTACCTGGAGGACCCGAGTGGAACAGTACAACTGGATATGTCCAAAGCGATATCCTTTGAATGCTCTCGGAAGTTTGTGTATTTATGCAGCGTTCCGTGGCTTTTTTAACACGTTCCATCCCTTAGCTTCCTTCGCACCAGTTTCATAACGGTCTGTACACGGAGTCCTGCTTCGTACTGGCAGAAGGTAAGATTATAGAGCAAATATTAAAGGCACAATCAAATAAAACGAAAGCCCAAATAGCCCTGAACGTGCACTTTGTATGTAGTGCTGAAGAAGCGTTTTGCCCTCCGTCCTGTAGGTTGGTATGAGGACTCTGTGTTCCACGTCAACGGCTTTGGGTTTCCACCGACAGAGCCTTCATCCGCTACAAGGTCAGTGTGTTGGAGGAGTCAGATGTCAGTCTTCCTCTTCGTTTATACCAACTTGCATGGACTAAAGCTGCATTTTAGAAGCCTTACATCAGTGAAGTTCATTTACTTGCATCAATTCCAGGGCCTACTATGGCAACATCAACTTCTTTGGTGGTCCGTCCTCCACTTCAGTCAAAGCTTCCTCTAAGCTGAAGCAGCTGGAGGAGGAAAATGAAGACGCCATGTTTGTGATGGTCTCTGACGTCTGGCTGGACAGCGTGGAAGTGATGGACAAGCTGAACGTCATGTTCTCAGGTCTGATATTGTAGCTTTTTGCAGGTGAAGAATACGCACTCTGAAGAGGCTGATCACATTGGGGGTTATTTTGTTTGTTTTTGGACAGGATACGCTGCCATGCCTCCCACCTGTTTCATTCTGTGTGGAAACTTCTCCTCTGCCCCTTATGGGAAAACCCAAATTAAGTCACTCAAAGGTGAGCCTGTTAGGTCCGAAGCACCTGAAATGTCTAATAAAAGGTAGGCGTTGTGTGATTTGATCGAGCTTGTATGCAGACTCACAGTTTATTCTGCTTTTTAATATTTTTACCAAGTACCTGAATGCTTCTGTATCCACCAACCAAATTATGGAGAACAAAACAGGAACACAGTTAGTTGAGTCCAAATTCCAAGGAAAACTGTCCCTAATACTCATCATTTCCTAAGTTTGGCATCACATTGCTTTTAAGTGTTTAAATTTTATGGGGCAGAAATTGCTCTTGTGCAACTTCACATTTTAAAGTAATAACTTGTGTACGGATATGGATGCATAAAGTAAAAAATAATAACATTAAATAAATCTTAAGTTTGGTTTTTGTTCTTGGAAGTAAACTACTAATCTAACAACAGGAAACCAAATCCACTAAACCCGATGAGGGAAGTCACATCATGAGACTTTTCACACTTTAAGATGCTGAACTAAATTTTATAGGATGCAAAAAAATCTTAATTTTTTACTTATTCAGTTTAAACGTTCTGATTATCTTAAAGAAGCAGTCTCATTCAGCTTTTAATCATTTTATAAACTTGTTTTCTTGTTTCGTTAGAATCGTTGAAGGCCCTTGCTGATGTTATTTGCACATATCCCAGCATTCACAGCAGGTAGGACCCTCCATGTTTCCCACTCTTTTCTACACAGAGTGGTTTGTGTCTGTTCCAGCTTCAGTGTGTTTGAGTTAAACGTGTTTGTCCCAAACCTGCAGTAGTCGCTTCGTGTTTGTTCCTGGCCCCGAGGACCCTGGTCCAAGCACCATACTGCCAAGGTGAGCGTCTGGTTTTTTGGTGTCATTGGTGGTCATTATGTTGGTGCTTTGAAGTAATAAAGTCAAACATTTCTCTCCCTCCCTCCCCAGACCTCCGTTGGCAGATCACATCACAGAGGAGTTCAGACAGAGGGTGCCGTTCTCTGTGTTCACAACCAACCCATGCAGGTCAAATATTTGACTTGAATATGTTATGTACATTATGCATAATCAAGCTGTCTGGGCAGTGTTGAGATGTTTGGCTGAAACTACAGTAAAACTGATGTTTACTGTGATCTGGTCAGGATTCAGTACTGCAGCCAAGAGATGGTCATCATCAGAGAAGATCTCGTCAACAAGATGTGCAGGAACTGTGTCCGTTTGCCCAACAGTAACCTTGACATCCCCAATCACGTAAGTTTTATTTCATCTAACCCAGCACAAACCAGAGTTGCTTCAAACACTCAGTAATGTTAGTTGCGTTGTCAGAAGTTTTATTTGCCCGTTTCATGTTAGACAAGGTTTTTCGTTTCCTGTAAGTGTTTTAAAAATGATTTTTTTTTTTTTTCCTCCTCTGGCCAGTTTGTAAAGACCATCTTGTCCCAGGGTCATTTGACTCCCCTGCCTCTGTATGTCAGTCCTGTGTTCTGGGCCTATGATTATTCCCTGCGTGTCTATCCGGTGCCAGATGTCATTATTTTTGCAGACAAGTATGATCCCTTCAGCATCACCAACACCGAGTGCCTCTGTTTCAACCCGGTACGAAGTTTCAGCAAACTCAAAATTATCCCTTGAGAGATTATTACTGTTGTTTTTTTCATCTAGTCTTTAACTAGTATCATCAGTATGGACTTTAGTTGTTTGTCACTTAGATTTTTTTGTCATTTCAGGGCTCGTTCCCCAGGAGTGGCTTCACATTTAAGGTATACTATCCATCCAGCAGGACCGTTGAGGACAGGTGGGATGCGTTTTTAAATTTAACTTTTAATTAGGTTCTATCATTCGTGTTCACAAGTTCTAATTGTATTTTTTTTCTTTCCACAGCAAACTTCAAGGGCTCTAAAGAAAGTGATGGACTTGGAAAGAGTAGCAACCATTTTGATTTTTGATCATCTTTGTACAAAACTGTTAAATCTATCTAGTAATCAAGCTGTCTGTGTTTGTTTTGTCATTAATAAAGCTTTATTCTTTGTAAAGGACACTCTTGCTTTTTTACATATACATAAGAGTCAGGTGTATTTGGAGAAAAAATGCTTTATAGATGGCATAGGTGCAGAAAACTAAATGCCCAAAATATGTATTTAAATGTGAATGTGTCTAATCGACACTTTAAATCATTGTTTATTTAAATGAAATAAATAGGAATAGTTTTATGTAAACAGTTAACTAGGGAAATTTATTCTAATTGGCTTATTTATATATTTTATTTTTAAAACAAAGGTAAAAATGAACTTGTTTGACTTGTTTTCAAGTACATACATGTTTTATTTTATTTTTCCTACATGGTAAAATAAAGTAGCAAACATGCTTAAGAACTAATAACAAAACGGATTACATTTATTTAAACTAAAAAAAAGCTATATGCTGATTCGACCTACATGACATTTATTTTGAAAGTGCCGCACTAGTAAATGACGGCTTTTATTTTGAAAAAACTAAGCAAAATAACTTTGTCCCGTATTTTTCAGCGTTGCGAAACTAAAATGGAGCTCACGTAGAAGAGATAAAAAGATAAAAAGACAAAGAACTAAAAAACAAATAGTAATTAAAACTAACTAATATACATGTAGCTTAGCTTGCTCGCGGAAGTGAAAATCGAATTGTTTGTGCGTATGGACGGTCGGTTTCCGGTTTGAATTGTTTACTTCCGGTTACGCTTCCATGGCGCTTGTAATGACCTCATAAATACAGGATTGCTTTTCAAATTGCAAGGAAATTATACACCTGAAAGGGTAGGGGTTTTGACTTATAGAAACGCATTTGACTCACGTTCGTTTGAAGTTTGTACATTTTGTTTTCGACGCGGAAAAATATGTTTTTATCTCGGTGTTTCCATCTAATAGTGGGAGTGTTTGATAACCTACAAGCTAACGAGCATCAATGACAGACGGCTGCGGTTTGCTTCATAGCTCGGCTAACAAGACTTGGCGTTTTTATTGTCATTTTAATCAAATATTCGTGACTTTAACTTGCATGTAGGCCAAGTTTGACTGAACAACCTGCCTTAAAGTGAGCATTAACTGTGCTGCTGCTAATTAACACGGCTGATCTGCGTCAGATTTAGTAAACTAAAACTAAATAAAAGTCTGACCTATGTTAAAGGAAAACCGTGCATCTCGTATCCGATCAGAAAAAGCTTTTGTGCTTTATGTCTAGTTAAAAAAAAAAGAGCTGGTGTCATCCCATGATGTTTGTAAATATAAGGATTTCTATTCCAAACCGGTTGGGCGATCAAATCAGCACAAACTTTTCTGATTTACCTTTCAGCCTCACCTGTTTCCTGTTTCCTGTCATGGCTGAGAGAGAGGCAGAGATGGAGGAAGACGCGGGAGATCTGCCAGCCAGGGAGGACGACAACGACTCGGACAGAGATGAGGAAGACCGATTGTTTGCTTGGATGGTAAACGATGATATGGATGAGGATGAGGAAGATGATGAGGTGGAGGACGAGCAGCCGGTGGACACGGAGGTGTCAATCGAGCTGGACACCCCAGCTGAGCGCAGTGGACATATCGCTGTGGTGGACAGAAACACCATGTATGTGTGGGGCGGGTACAAGGTGAGACCTAAAGTAGTATTTTGTTACATAGATGTATATATAAACCATATTTCTGTTTTGAAATTAACACTACAATCGTTTTCTATGCAAGAATGCTCAAAACCACGGATTCTTTGACTTGTATCTGCCGAGAAATGAGATCTGGACCTACAACATGGAGTCTGAAGTGTGGTGAGAAAATAAATTTGCAAACCCGTAACACTCCCCTCATGTAGCACGCGTTTTGTGTCGTCATCTTACACGAGTAACGTTGCAAATCCTCACAGGACGAAGCACGCGTCTGAAGGCAACCTGCAGACGTCGATGTCAGGCAGCTGCGGCGTGTGCGTCGACGGAGTCCTCTACCTGTTTGGCGGCCACCACGCCAGGGGAAACACAAACAGGGTGCGTGTTTTTGTGCTGCGTTGGCTCTGCCATCATCAGATGCTTATGTCGTATTTGGTTCATGAGATGTAGAGCCGTGTCGTTGCTGCTCGTTGCAGATCTACCGCCTGCCTCTGAGGGCTCACAAGCTCAAGTGGGAGGAGATGAGGGATCTTAAAGGACTTCCTCCATCGAGCAAAGACAAGCTAGGATGCTGGGTTCACAAGAACAGGTGAAGTTTAATACGCAGCGCCTTTTAAATTATATTAAATAATGCATTCAACCACAACCTAGGGATAGGCTTTCCAGAGCTTGGATTATTCACACACAACTATAAATATTTAAGATGGAGATGGATTTGTAAGAAGCTTTAAATGAGTTTATGTTGTCTTGCATGTTTTCAGGCTGATTTTCTTCGGGGGCTATGGCTACGCTCCTCAGGGATCTCATCGAGGGACTTTTCAGTACGATGAATCATCTTCTCTTCTGGTCTGTGCACAATAAAGTTCCTGTCAAACAATAAACAGAACAATTTCGTTTTTAAGTTTGAAAGTCTGTTTAATCCTAGCAGGAAATGATGAAAGTATGAGCGTCTGCATTTTGCCTGTTTTTTGTATTTATGTAAAACCAGACAGTTGTTGTAAGAAAGAAGTTGCTGCTGAATATTATTGTGTTCTTTTTATTGTTTTTGTTGTTTGTTTGCTTCCGGTGCAGTGGGACAGCCCAGGACGAGGCTGGAACAACCACATCCACGTCCTGGATCTGGAGAGCTCGACGTGGAGTCAGCCCATCACTCAGGTTACAACACAGAAATCAGACGTAGTCTTTCATATCATACGCATATCAACAAACCGTTGATGTTTTAGGAATGGTAAAAAGGCCAAAGAATGAAGAGTAACGGACAGTGTTTTCTGTGTGGCGCAGGGCAACACGCCGTCACCCAGAGCAGCTCACGCCTGCGCCACGGTCGGAAACAGAGGCTACGTGTTCGGTGGAAGATTCAAGGTAAGCAGAGGCCAAAACAGGCCGGTTTGACCTCTTGTAAATTATTTCCACAAAGTGACCACCCACTTTAAGGAAGCATATTAATATATATAGTGAAAAAAAATTAACGTTCTTTGAAGAAATACATGACAGGGTTATAGCAGTTTGGGTTAAAGTTTACAAATAAGATTATGTTATTTGTTAGCACTTAGAGCATGTGTTGGGAATGACCCTCAGCTACTACATCAATGTTTTGCTCAGTAGCTGTAAAATTTAGAGTTATAACCATTTTTGTAAAGACTTGGGCTACTTAGCTTAGAGTTTCATTAAAATCCCACTAAAGGTTCATGAGATATTTTGCTAACAGACAGAATTGATGTCAGTAGTTAACACAGATCCTGCATTAGTTTGCACTTGGAGTACGTGTACACTTTATTCTTTTGTCCACCAACCTTAAAATGTTTAATTTGGTCCACAGGATTACAGACTGAATGACCTGTACTACATTGACCTGGACACGTGGGAGTGGCATGAAATGTAAGCATTAATCATTATATGAAAAAAACAACAACTCAAGTCTGTTCTTCAGAACCATTTGTCACCCAGATTGAAAACGTTCTCTTTAAATATACAGATATTTGTTTAGCAAAAAAAAGAGTGACACTGTGTGAAATCTGTGCGTTTTAAAAAGAAACATTGGTGTCTGCAGTCAGAATGGAGCCGTCAAGGGATGTGGATAATGTTGTGTCCTGTCTCTTCTCCACATTATGTTATGATCAATAATCTGGAGTCTGAGCAGCGGATAATGTGAAAGATAAATATAACATTCAATTAACCATAAAGTCTTTGATACAGAAAAACCAAAAGAATCAGCTGGCCAGGTCTTTTTTTAGATTATTGTGTGGGGAAAGAAACCGTCTGCTACTAAAGCTTCAAAGTGAGAAATGTAAATATGACAATTTATGACTTTATGTATTTTTTAACCTTTTAACTTTGTAGCAAAACCTCCTTTAGAGCATTTAATGCACAATTAAAATTCATCTCATTCTGTTTAATAATTGAAATGTCAGCCAGGTCTGTTAACTGTCTTGCTATCGTCCTTTTAAAGAACATTTTTGTGTTTCATTTTTTTAAAATAATTTGTTGATATTATCGATGTGTCCTGGTGCAGGAGCGTTCCTCAGCAGGGTCCCGTGGGCCGGTCCTGGCACTCCTTTACGCCCGTGTCTTCAGACCAGATCTTCCTGTTCGGCGGTTTCACCACAGAGAGAGAAACGCTGAGTGAGTTTGAACCTTCGACCTCAGGAGGCGGGTGACGGCGTTTAAAGCGTTGCCCGCAGTTTCACAGACGCTCTCGTCTCGTTTCCTAGGCGACGGTTGGCTGTACTGCGTCAGCAAGAACGAGTGGAGGCCTTTCAAACACAGCCACGCGGAGAGCCCCAGGTACCCGTCTCATCCTGCTGTAAATGTTGGGCGGGCGGCTCAGGCTTTCAGCTCCACATGGAAAACGTTTGTGTTTGTGTCTCCAGGCTGTGGCACACAGCTTGCTCCGGCCCCGACGGAGAGGTGTTTGTGTTTGGAGGGTGTGCCAACAACCTTTTGTCTCATCAGCGAGCTGTAAGCTGCCCACTGAATCCTCATTTACAGTGCTTCTTAAAAATTATGCTTTATTTTATTTTTTTCTCCCCCTTCTTCTTCTTTTACAGGCTCACAGCAATGAGTTGCTGGTTTTTAACGTCCAGCCTAAATCATTAGTTCGGTGAGTGACGCAAACAACTAACCACGTGGCCAGTTTTGTGACGGTTCAGTACATGTGTGTCCCGTTTCACTCCTTAGGTTCTGTATGGAGACCATTCTGCAGCACAGGGAGCGTCTGTCTTGTTACTGGGACTGCTTACCCAAACACCTCCTGCACAGCCTCAAACAGAGAATGTCCCACGTCAACACGCTGGGGTCTTAGAGCAGCGGGAGGAGGAGGCCAGAGGGGTAGAACGGGGGGATTACAGAACGATCCGTTTGTATGGAAGCATATTTGTGTCACAGCAGGCCGCCCTCCTGGAGCGTTAGTTCGATGTGTGTGTGTGTGTGTGTGTGTGGGGACACTTGAAAAGTCTGAGCAATAGTTGACAGCTTTGTATCTGTAATCCCGACGGCGTGTTGCCCCCCCCCCCCCCCCC
>NC_051439.1:10104217-10163133 GCF_001649575.2 Kryptolebias marmoratus
CATATTGTTTCTTTATTTCTCCTTCCCGGAAGGAGAGCCGCTGCCGCTCAACGTGGCGATTCTGGCGCAACCCTCGGCAACAGCGTTCCGTGTTCGGACAATCTGCTCCCACAATCCTTCGAGTTTCCTGTTATCACACGTACGGCTCGCAGCGGAGACGGCTAAAACGGCCCAAAAGAAGTAGAAAATTCCAACACAGGAAAGCAAAAACGAATGCTACACGGACCCTTCACAACTTCAAGGCTGTTTCTTGTTTTACGATCTCTTTTTTTTTGGCCGGGCTACTTGATCCTTTACAGACCAGAAATGCTTTTATGAAACTCAAACCTATATTTTCTGGAATTACATAAATGTTAACCGTTTGTTGTAAATATACTGAATAGGTTTTTTTGGGGAAAACAAAGTTTAATTTCTATGTTTTCAAAGCGGCTTTTAAAGCCTTTGGTACAAGTGGCTCCTGTAGCGTTTTAATTTAACCAGTAAGTTATGGCGGCAGGCTTATTCGGCCACGTCGAGCCACGTTGCACTGAAACGCCTCCCGTCAGTAGGGCTTTGTTTGTACTGGCCTGGTTTGCACAGAAATGACCTTGTTGATTTTGTTTTTTCTTTCTTTTTTTTTTTTTAATAGGTTACACTGCTTATTATTACTGTAGCATCTACTTTGGATTCAAATAAAAAAAAAAAGAAAATCCACAAAATGAGGTTTCTTTTCTTTTTTTTTTTTTTTTACATGATGATCAGGAAATACAATCAGTCTTTAAACTTAAAGAGCTCTTATTGAAACAGTTAAATAAAAGGTCCAGGATTGATGGGGAAACCTCGTTGAAGTCTTGTGAAATCGCAGTTCTGTGCTGATGAGTTTTGGCGGGTGTCGAATCGTTCATTTCTTCTTGGCAGCCAGCAGGTTCGGCGCCGACACCTTGACTTTCCCGGGCATGTTTCTGGATAGATCTGCATCCTGAAAAAAAAAAAGGAGAAGAAATGACACTGAACAGCCCAGAAGGACAAAACAAACGCTTCTTTTCGTGTAATTATTCCAAGTTACGCCTCTTGTCTTACCTTGACGCTGCGGAGCAGGTCTTTCTCTCTGGATGAGGCCTCTTTGGCTTTTATAAAACTGAACAGCGCAGTTCGAGCAGCTTGTCGGGACAAAAAAGGAAAATCCCCTTACTGTCAGTTCTTTGTAACCGTGACAACAAACAGAGATGAATCGGACAAACCGTGCGTACCTTTTCCTTTCTTCTGAGAACCTGGCGTCAACTTCACCTTGTACCTGCGGAGAACAAAACTCCCGGTTAGCCTGGAGGTGTGCCGGTCAGCGTTTGAACAGAGAAAAGCTGCGTGCGTACTTGTAGTTGGTCAGGGCGGTGTACGGAGCGCAGACGGGCACAGCAAACAGCAGCACGTCCTCGGCGTGGGGCTGGCCGCTCAGAGACGTCAGCAGATTTTCCGCCACCTGGCACACCGAAGGAATAAAAGAATGATGGTATTCTGGAGAGAAACAGAGTTTTCTTTAAACTGTGAGCTTTTATATGTTCAACCAACCTCTGCTCCGGGATTGTCCTGATCCACTTCGTCTTCCTGGAAGATAAGAAACGGGAGGGATTTAAAGCTATCAGCACCTTTAATTAGACTTTTTTTAAATGTCAATACATTTCCTCCTTGCAGCGGTGTGTACCTTGTCCTCCTGCTCGGCAGCACCTCCCTCCTCTCCCGGCTGCCTCTCCTCCTCTCCCTCCTTTGGTTTCGGCCCTTCCGTTGCGGCGCTTCGAGGTATCGGCTGCTGTTTCGGAGCAGCCGGTTTCCTGACGGGCTCCTCCTTCCCCTTGCCCTTCTTCCCTTTCTTCCCCTTCTCCTTCTCATCCTTGGCGGAACCCGCTGACTAAAAGGGAGAAAAGTGGCTGAACTGGATTCTTATTGTTGTTTTAGGACACTTGAACTGTGTTAATGTCACTTTGCAGGTCCATCCTCACCCCAAGCAGCTGCATCCTCAGCTCTCTGTCCTCTTCATCCTGGTCTTTGTACTTCTCTTTGATCTTCTTCATCTTGTTCTGCAGAGACGGCAGGAGACACCGAGGTGCTTTTACTTCAACACTTAAAAAAAGCTATTCTGGTGTTTTATCTGATCATTGTGAGTTTAATAAAATATTTGCACGGAAAACTAAACTTCCTAAAGGTTTGTAACTGTAAACAGCAAAGGGAGTGAAAAGATCACCTGATTTCCAAAAGCATGGCCTTTTTTTTCCCCCCGTTTTGATTTCCCAACTAATGGAATTTGGAGCATACAAATGAGCTTGTGTGTGAATATAATATGTGGCAAACAGGAGAAATACATCTAAGCAAAAATACAGGAAATCTGATGACTGAGCGTCCTCTTATTTCATTTTATAAAACAAAGAAACGTGTTATAAAAGGAAATAATAACCGTTGTTAAGCGTTTTGAGGCAATGCTGCATCTTCAGTCTTCTCGCTCACCTTTTGGCCTCTCTTCAGAGGTGGCTGCGAGGGGCCCCCTCCACCCTTGGGCCCCTGATCCCCGGCTGGCGCTCCGGGCGAAACCTCCGTCTTCTCCTCCGTGTTGCAGCCCTCCTGTTTCTGCTTCTTCTTCTTCTCTTCTCTAAAGAACAGCCGACACTGACACCTCGAATCCAAAAGCTGCTTTGTGTTCGTGCGTTTGGTTTCAGCCCCTCACCTTCTCTGTTTGGCACTCATGTGTTTCTTTCCTTGTGAATCCACCTCAGCCTAAAGAAATAATTAAAAAAAAGGACATTTAAAATCATTTTATGAGACGTGATAAATCTGAAATGACTGTAGATGCTAATAATTACCTGAGCTGTTGTTTCTTTATTGAAGTCGAGGTTCTGAGCACTCCTAGGAACAAGGGAAGAGAATTAATTCAAGGTAAAAGCTCGCGGAGGTTTTTGATGCTTTAGTTGGTGCCAGTATTACCTGTTTGGTTGTAAATGAGACAGGGAGATGGTTGTATCCGGAAAGCTGAATTCTTCCCTCTCTGGCTCTTCTTCCTCACTGCTGTCTTCCTCTTTATGCTTCGACTGCTCCCTCGACTCCTCGTGAGCAGCATCCAGTTCCCCGCTCGCATCGTCTCCCATCTCGGCGTCCTCCTCCTTTATCGCTTTGTTTTCCGCCTCCTTCGACTCGCCATCCTCTGCGCCTCCTTCGCCCTGATCTTCATTACTGCTGTCGTCCCCTGCAAGGGGGAACGAAAGCAGCTCTAACAGCTGGCTGTGGTTTGTCCGCGGATAAAAATGCGATCTAAATTATTCGTCCTCCCACCCATCAGCTCCTCTCCTTCCTCTAACAGCTCAGCGGCCCTGGACGCCACCTCGTCCACGTCTTCCTCGACGGTTTTTACTTTTCGCTCCCCTTGGTGTCGAAACAAACTCTGATCGTCCACCTGCAAGGGGCAGAAGAAATGACTACTAAGTGTTTGAAAATAACCGTTGAAAAGTGTTTAAAGCCGGCGCTTACCTTGAAAACGAACCCGAAACCCATGATCAGGTAAGAGGGGGGGAGAAAATTTTTCTTCCCTGAAACAAAGAGAAATTCGGTCATTTCACCTGAAAATAATGTGTTCCCATTAAGGTTTAAAAGATAACCTTTACGTATGTAAATGCTTCAGAGTCATACCTCTGATCATGAAACTTCCTGTGGTCAGATACTCTCCAGTTGGAGCCGTTTTAGACACCTGAAAAACAGCCAAAGTACTTCGACATGAGGAATAAATAAAGCTTATATATGTATATAGTCTTCTCCAAACATGATAAAAAAACAGGGAAAATGCAAACTTTGTAGAGACATTTGCTTTACAAATGCTTAAAGAGGACATAAAACACGGTAAATCTGGCACAGTCCAGAAAAGTTTTGCTTGGAATTATTTATTGCGATTATCGTGAAAACAAAAGGATTTCATTATCCTACAAAAACACTTACTCAGTTTTAAAAACCGGCTAAACATGGATGTCAGATTCCCTGACGCAGAGAGCCAGCCGTTAAGCTCTCATCTGTGCTGACTACAAAACAATATACTCATTAAAATAAAGTCATTTAAAAAAAAAAAAAAACTAACTAAACCTTAAGCAGAGTGGTAGTTTCCAAGGATCTTGAAACAAAGATCCTTTTGTAATAATGCTTAAAATTATTATCTGGGGAAAAAATAAATAAATCTAGATGGAAGAAGGCAATTTGACTTGTTATTATGCCAAAATGAGCTCCTGATTTTAAGCGATGGGATAAAAATATTAAAGTATAAAAGCTGCCGGAACTGTTTTACACTTCTTTTCATTCTGGTACAAATACAGAGTAAGAAACCTGACAAACATTGTGTCAGATCAGTAAGTGAGGCTTAAACAGCTGCAGGAAGGCCGCAGCTGTTTTAGGAGACTGTTTAGTCTGACTAACCTGACTGTGATGGACCCACCACGCGCTGGTGACGATCTTGGCGTCCCAAGCGGCGCTGTAACACACAGCCATGGTGCCGGCTTCTGTCAGAGTCCGGGGAGGAACCGGATCCCCTGGGATGAAGGGAAAGAGAGACGATGACGCACAGAAATGGAATTTAATTCATAATGAAGAAGCATGAACTGTCACTGTGTGGTGACGTGTAAAAGTTTACCAGCAGGGTTTTTGACGACGCAGCTAGTTGCTCCATGGAGGTCGGCGTGAACGTAGATGTCACCTGACGGAGGGAAAAAATTCAAACGATGAGATGAGCCAGTTTCTCAGGAGGGGCGGTTTTGAGCTTCCGTCGCTGCTGCAGGTTCCAAACATCAGGACTGCGTTCCTTAATAAGAGGCACGTCAACGTTTCCCTACCTGCCCGAAGGTAGCGTTTCACAATCATCTCGTTCTGCTGCTGGTCCCGTCCTGCAATCACGAGGTAGTTCTCGGAGCTGATGAACCACAGGAACTTCTCAAACCTGAACCCACAAGAGAAAACACGGTTCAAAGAGTTAGGTGTGTTTCAGCAGACGAACGCCTCTGTGCATCCGGACTCTTGTAGCGTCTTACCAGTAGACCTTCCTGGCTTTCTGAATGGTGGTAACGGTCTGCACTTCCTTCAGGGTTTGTTGAGTCTTTTTCTCAGCGGATTTCATAGCCTTTGATAGGGGGGGGAATAAAATGGAAAAGTGCTCATTAGTTGTGCTTATTAACCTGCTGGGGGTTAAAGGAAAAGGCAGCTGCCCCACCTTGCCTGCTGCCTCAATGGTTTTCTGTTCCTTCTTTTCTGCGTTGCGTTTGTGGTCATAGTACCTTAAAGTAGCACAGTAATACGTCGGGTCATCTGTAAACCTCCACTTAATACATATTTGTGTCCAAAAGCAAACCTACCGTTTGGCATTGGCGTAAGCTGACAGACCGAGGTCCACATCCACCAAGACGGGCTTGTTCCTTTGCTGCTTCTTGCTTTGGCCTTTGTCTTTATTCTTGTTTTTCTTCCCTTTCTCCTTCACTACATCTCTTTTCTCTTCCTCTCCCTGGTCCTCCTCAGAGATGTAAGGATTTCTGGTTGGGGGGGAGTCAGACAATGCAATTATAAGAACACCACTCAGATGTCAGAGAGGTGTATCCCCCCGGTGCTACTCTCACTTTAAAAGCATGGTGATGTGGTTGGTCTGCAGCTTCAGCTCCTTGATGGCGCAGGCCACGGGGTCGCCGGCAGCTTGTGCTTCCTTCACAATGATGCCGATTTCAGTCCAGTCCACCTGGTTGGCCAGGGCGCTGCGCACCACCTGCAGCGCTCTCTCTACGACGGGCAAATTCATCTCCACCAGCTCTCCCTTTACCCTGTCCACCTCCTGCAACACACAAAACGTGTTTTCTACCGCAAAGCTGAGGAAGCCGCGCCGAAACAAAAGCTGGAGCCACCAGGAGACACCTGTTGCCGACCTGTGCTTGGTGCAAGGCCTCCAGCCGCTGCTCGTGGTCCTTCTTAACGTTGTCCAGCTTCTTCAGCGCCTGCTTCTCCTGCTGCAAGGCTTTCATGTCGATCTTCTGGCTCTCCATTTTAGAAAAGAACTCATCCACCGCCTGCGTACAACAAAACATCCCTTTGATTAGGAAGTCGTTCCTGTAAAGCGGGAGTCCGTTTTCTGCTCTCGACCCGAGGGCAAACGGAAGCAGCAGCCATCGTGATATTCACCTTGTCGAAGCGATCAAACTCCAAATGAGGGTTCTTTGCGTGCTGAGCAAAGAGGAACGGATGGAATTCATCATATCTGCAGTAAGACATTATTATTGCAAACTGATAACCACGACATGAGGATGATATAAGAAATGTGTTCAGAACAAAACAAGACATACGTGAGCAGCTCCTCACTGGGTTTGCCTGGAGTTAAACTCGGTTTCTTCTCGCTCTTTTGAATGATGTAACCCTTAACATAACAAACGCGGTTCATATATTATATTAAACAATCTCTACGCGCTTCACCACACCCTGGAAAAGATTCCTCACTCACGTTGCCGCTGAATTTCTCCGTTTTCTCCATGTAGGTTTCGGCAATCTGCAGGGCCGCCAGGATTTTAGGCGCGACTGGGAACGAGGGCAGATCCAACACGGCCGAGTGAGTCGATGAACGACGAAACAAAAAAAACTAAAATTTCACTTCCGCACCGTACCTTCAGCGACTTCGACATGACTGTCCACTTTGAACGAGGCGGGCAGTCCTGCTTCGATTAAACTGTGCTCTATCAGAGTGGCTCCGTAAGCTGAAGGAGGAGAGGACAGAAAGAAAAGTTCAGCTCTAATGCTTACATGATAAATTAACTCTAAAAAGAGAGAACTCTCATTAGTAGAGTTGTATTTGTAATTACCAATATTTATAACTTAGAAAATGTGGCCTTATTACCTTATGCAAGTTGCAAAAAAAGACAAAACCAGTGTCTAACACGTACTTTTTCTGCAGTACTGTGGTGTCTTCACTGAAAAGCCCTCTTTAGGATCTTAATTATTGAATGAATTAGTAAAAGGTGTGAACTAATTTATCAAAAAAGTAAAAATTCTGATTGAATCATTCCAAACGTTCATGTTTAGTTTTGTTTTCCAACTACTTTTTTTGCAATTTTCTGACACCGTTCTCTTAGTTCTGTCCACACAAATTTTAAATCCAGATTTTCTTCTATATTAAAGTCAGGTATTTGGGACCCAAGTAGACCCAAACATGACCCTTTCACTGCCGTGCTTCACCGATGAGATGGGATTTTTTTTTAATGTTTGTGTTTAATGCTCGTTTTCCTTTATGGATCAGTGTGTGTTCATGATAAAAATGGCCACTGAGCACATTTGGGAAGTTGTTCCCAGACCTGAGACACTTGGATGCATCAAGTTATAAAAGTTTATGCCGGTGTTACAGGATTATTGTCTCTTCTTGCAGGATTGCTCATTGCTGACACAGTTTCTTCCCAGATGTTAAATACATGTATAACATGTAGTACAATTTGTCTTGTTGTGGAGTAAACAATTCAGAAATGCCTCTTAAGACTTTTTCAGTGCCATGAATGTCCAAAAACAAGTTCTCTAAAAGTCTTGTGAAAATGGTTGTGATTGGGGAACAGCTCTTAGGAATGAGGAACTCTCTCCTGCAAAAGTGTGTGGTGTTTGCTGAGTGACAGCTTACGCAGGTGAGGGTTCAGGACTTTCTTCACTTGCTCTCCGTTTGGTGCTTTGCTCAGGATTTCAGTAAGTCTATAAAAACAAAAGACAACATTCACACCAGGTGTTTTCCCCGCTACAGTACCTTCATGAAGTGAATGCTAACGGAAGTCAGATGCATGTTTTCCTAATCTAGACGTTTATCATAAAAGATGTTACTTCTCCAAACTAATCAGGGGTTCGGGTGGTCTGGCGCTCTCCACCGGGTACCGCTCCCTCACAGCGATCTTAACGTCTTCTGCTTCTGCCGTCCGAAACCTCAGCAGGTTCAGGATCATGTACTCGTGGTCGGCGAGGATGATGTTCCCCTGAAAACGGATGTGAGCAATTGCGTGATTTGACTGAGGATGCGCGAACAGTCCGAGACAGAAGGGATTTCTCTCACCCTGTCGTAGAGTTCAACAATCAAGTGGTAGGCGGCCTCGTCCGAACCGAACTGGATGTCCACAATCCTGTCAATCCCGAGCTGCTTGATCTGAGTCAGCCGGCGTGTCTTCAGATGCTTTCGACACTAGTGAGAGGAAAGATGATTTCATGTTCAGCTCCGTAAAACAAAGCAAACACTCAACTCCTGTGAGGAATTAGGAAATGCAGTAAAGCTAAAGTCCATAAATTCAGTGAGAAGTCTGTTATATAAGAAGGATTATAAAATAGTAAATTTGTCTTTTTTTATACTGCCTCTGTGCAAAATAACTAAACTGCATTGGTTGTTGGGATCGGTACACAAAGCAGAATCTTTAACGGTAAATCATCACTCTGTACTTACTTTCATCGCAAAGCCCGAAGGCATCATGTTTTTGGGCCATTCGAAGTCTGTGGAGTGAATACGAGTTCCAGACTCGATCAGGAGAACAGCTTTGCTGTCCAGCCTGAAACAGCAGCAGAACAGTGTGAGACACTCTGACTGAAAGTGGCGCAGTTCTGTGCTCAGGTGCAATCTGGACAGTCTTCATTTCAGTATCTGTTTATTACGATGAATTCATGCATTTCAAATTGTTTCTTAAATGACAAATTGAGCATTCTGAAAACCAGTTTTCCACGCTTTATTATTGCCCGTCACCAAAAGGTGAAGGTGTGTGTCTGTTAACAAAATATCTCAAGAACCACAAGATGAATTTTAATGAAACTTGCAGAAGTTAATCACTGCATGAACGACTACAGCTAAATAACGTTTGGAGTCAACCCAACCCAAGATAGCTGCCACAGCCAACTGACCTTAAAAATACCAAAATGTCCATAAATCAGTGGATTTTACAGATATTGACCTAAAGTTTGACGTGGTAGTAGCTGAGTCTGATCCCTAACACGTATTCTGAGCTCTAACAGATCGTGTATTATCTTTGTTTATTTTATTTTTTTTCCAATTGCCATATGGAGTCAGTTCTGTCTGTTAGCAAAATATCTCGTGTACCACTGGACAGGTTTTAATGAAACGCTCAAGAAGTAATTATTGTATGGACATCAACAACTGACAAACTGTTGAAGACGATCCAATTCAAAATGGCCACCACAGCCAACTCAACTTACACACAAACATGTTCATAACTCAGTCATATTTACAGATACTGCACTAAAATTTGGTCTGGTAGTAGCTGAGAGTCATTCACAACATATACTCTGAGCGTGACATCTTGTGACATAGCATGAGATTTTCTCCAATTTTGTCATTTCTAAAAAAAAACAATTATAATAATAATAATCTGATCAAAGGTGAACTTCCAATATTGTAAACACTGATTAAAATACAGTAAATTACAATGCTTACACTCTTCATATTTCCTTCTCATAATTCTTAATTCCATCTTTGAGTTGCATGGCTTTAATTTCTGGCAAAACTTTTCATTCCTTATGAAAACAGCTTATAATCAAAGATGACTGAAACGCTTAAAGCAACTTGTTAAACTGTTCTTACTTCTGTAGACGGATGAGATACGTCTTATTGTCGATGTCGTATACGTTGTTCACCCTCATGCCAATGTAGCTGTGAAAGAAAAAGATGAAATAAGTGAATGGCCAGTTTACATGTGTGGATAAGAGACATTACAATTGCAGGAACAGGCTAAAGTTAGCTTAGCCGTGGCTAGCACCTATCACCTACTTAGCATTGATTTCGGCAATAACTGCCCTGATATCCACGGTGGTGAATCTGGTTTTCATTGTGGCTTGAATCCAGACCGCACGAGTGATAATTAAAAATGAGAACGTGAGCACAGGTTTAAAAATTCACATCTCCAGAGCAACAACAAGAAGGAAAACATGCAGAAATCTACGGAGCATGCGCACTTGAAGACTTGTTTTTTTTTCGACGGAATCCGATTTGAGCCAAACAAATGAGCAGGTCCACGCCTTTTACAGTGAACAGCGGGGCAGTTGATGCTCTTGTGTCTGGCAATGCCGTTATATGAGTGCGGTGAATCTGCTGCTTCCCTCCTGCGGGATTACCGTCTGTAAACTACTCAAAAAGCTCATGGTAGGCTTTTAAGGAATTTAGGTGCACAAATGATGCACTACTCAAACTGGCTTATAGACGTGAAGAACAGAGCAAGCCTAAGAAATGCGTGCAAAACGAGCCCGAGCGCAGACTGGAACAACAGGGGGAACGCTGCGGAGATGCAGAACAACAACCCGCAGCCGAATGAAAAAACCATCCACCTCTGGAAAAAAGGTAAAGGGAACATCTGGGCCTACTGTGAATAAATCACCTTGACTTGGCAGTTCTCGTATCAAGGGGGGCTTTTATTTTATTTTTTGTAATTTTTAAATTGGAATAAAAAATACAAAGCGCGTTCAGCCGGAGTTTCCAGCTTCCTCCTCAGGTCAGAGCGGAGGGCGAAGGCGTGCTCCGTTACCAAGGCGACGGTCAGCCAACAGGGCTCTCTCGCAGCGAGGCTAAGCTAACAGAGACGGGGCGACTCCGGCGTCCTTCTATCACCTCGATGCGCGAAAAACTCTTCGTTTTCCGGCTCCAAATTAGCATGTACCGCACGGACACGCATGTCGCAGATAATCGACAGAAATGGGGCGGCAAAGACTCAAAGGAATGCAGAGTAAGAGGAAAGCAAAATGGGTCCGACAGGAGGTCACAGTGAGATTTCTGTCCACATTTCTGTTTGCTAGCAGTTATTTGAACCTTTAAGGACAGGTTTTTGTATCGTGACACAAATTAAATTGCATATAGTACAAAAATACTAGAATAAATACATAATTTAAATGATGTTTTTGTTTAAATTTATTCAGTATTTTAACGACGTTACTGAAAGTAGTCAACAAAATGAGTTAAAGTGTTGGAAATTACGATATAAATATTAATAATTTATAGTCCTTTGTGAAACATGTATTGCTGAAAAAATGGTCTTTGATTTAAAAATTTATCAGTTTAGTTTACTAAAATTAGCTTTTTAATTATTATTTTCCGGCATTTCTATCCAAGTTCACTCTGGCAGAGTGAACTTGGATAGAAATGATTTTTTTGTCCAGGAATTAGACAGTCCCAATTCTTTATCAAAACTAGTTATAATAACTATTATGTCTTCTGTTTGTAATAAGATGCTCCCACAGGTCATTCCACATTTCATGGCTCTCCTTTTTCTTTTTTAATTTCGTCCTTTCAGGCTACAAAATAATCAAGAAAATTGGAGAGGGCACATTTTCAGAGGTGCTGAAAACCCAGAGCCTCAAGGATGGCAAGTTTTATGCATGTAAAACCATGAAGCAGACAATTAACAGGTACGTTTTGTCCACCGAACAGTCCGATCTGGTGCAGAGGCCATCGCCGGTGTCGTTTCCTCCCAGTTCTCTGTCGCCTCCTTGAAACCTGAGCCGGCAGCTTGACACCCCCTGTTGCCTGAAGCGTGCCATTAGATGTAAACTCAGCACGCTTTTTGTTTTTCTAACTTCGGACGAACAGCAGAGCTTGAAGCCTTTGACGTATGAAGTCATGCAGAATACCACACATTTAATAAAGTTTAATCAACCATATCACACTGTAAAACAGATTAAAGGTACTCACTGCAAAGTCACAAAGACTGGACTAATAAAAAACATTAAATAAACAAAATCTGCACAGTATTTTTCTCAGATTGATAGTTAATGTCTCCTTAAGTTACAAATCTGTAAACTTCCACAGCAGAAGTGACAGGTCAAATGTTAAACTTCCCGGCCATATTTGTTTATCTACAGACTACAGCCAGCCTAATGACTTAAGCAGCCATTTTTGACAGATGTATTGTTTACATTGAATGTGGACCCGCATTCCAGAATTGCGTATTAGCGTATCTGAAAAACTACTGGAGTAAATGCTTCAAAATGTCTCAATTTGATATAGTTCAGGATATCTTTTTTTTTAAGGTTTGATTTCATACTTTGCAATGAGCAAATGAGCAAAAGTAATTCAGCACATTTTCCTCTTCCAAGTCTGGAACAGGCCAACAACCTGCGGGAAGTCCAGGCCATGAAGAGACTGAGCCCTCACGCGAACATCATCCAGCTGCACGAGCTGATTTTGTGAGTATCCCCGCATCCGTTCTCGCGTCTTTCCCCCGGCGTCGCGCCGCGTCCTAATAACCCGCCGCCATGTTGCAGTGACAAAGAAACGGGGACGGTGTCGTTGATATGCGAGCTGATGGAGATGAACATCTACGAGTTCATACAAGGTAAAACAAGTTCAAAAACAAAACAAAACCTGGGACTCCCAGATGTGGTGTGCCTGTAATAAGCGCGTCCTCTGTTGCAGGAAGGAAAGCGCCGCTGCCTGAACACACAGTCAAACACTACATGTACCAACTGTGCAAGTCGCTCGAACACATACACAGGTAAAAAACACAGACAATAGAGGTCCGATCGACATGTTAAAGCAGTTGAGATTTTATTCATGTAGATTTCCCCCTTTCTTCTCACAGCTGTGGAATCTTTCACAGAGACGTGAAGCCTGAAAACATTTTAATAAAAGTGAGCTGCACCACGAGTGAAACTTCATTTCTTCATCTGTGACAAAAAGATTTCATTTTCAGCATTCAACTTTTTTTTTCTTTTGTCATTGTGAATTGCAGCAAAATGTTCTGAAGCTCGCAGACTTCGGCTCGTGTCGAAGCGTGTACTCCAAGCCTCCCCACACGGAGTACATTTCCACGCGCTGGTACAGAGCCCCGGAGTGCCTCCTTACTGACGGATACTACAGCCTGAAAATGGACATCTGGAGCGCCGGCTGCGTCTTCTTCGAGATCATGAGGTGCTTTTTTTTGCAGGACGTTTCACCTCGCTATAACCGCCCTTTCGGTTCCTAAACGTTGAGATTTGTTGACCTGGACAAGCGTTCGGCTCTTTGCATAATCTGACTGCTCCGCACTCATAAACAAATGTTGCAAAATCTAAGTAAAATAGCAGTGCTCCTGCGTGTTTCAGCTTGAACCCGCTCTTCCCTGGAACCAACGAGTTGGACCAGGTTGCCAAGATCCACAACGTGTTGGGGACACCAGATCAAATTATACTGCAGAAGTTCAAGCAGTAAGGACTTTTCTCCCCCAAACCCTTCGTCTTGTCACTTGAGCTGCATTTATGAACTGTGATTTATGGTGGCGTCCTGATGTTTGGCAGGTCCAGAGCGATGCACTTCAACTTTCCCCCGAAGAAAGGCACGGGCATCTCCCGATTACTCCCCAACTGCCCGGCTCCGGCTCTGTCGCTGCTTTATCAGATGCTCGCGTACGACTCAGACGAGCGCATCACTGCGGAGACGGCGCTGAGGCACACGTACTTCAGAGAAATCAGGTGAGGCGGGTAACTGAACATTTTACTTGACCCGTGTCGTAAAAAGGAAACATTCAGTCACATTTAAGAGAAATATTTATGTTTTCAACTTTCTCCTTCTCCGCCAGGATGGCTGAGAAGAAAGCTGAGACTCTTCACAGACTCTCTGAGACTCTGGACGGAGTAGGGAGCACTGCCGTGCAAAACTCCCTGGAGCAGATCTGCCGGCCAGCCCGACTTGGCAAACAACTGAGGGGAAGACACACGAGGCAGACGCCTTTAATGAGCGTAAGTCGAAACTTAAAAGAGTCTACTAAAAGTCGAAACGCTCTGGAGCCTGCTAACGCGTTAGCTCTCTTTAGCACAACACGAAACACGCAGCGGACCCGCTCAACAGGCGGAACGTCCCTCGCTGTCCGATGGAGCTGCCCAAGATCAACATGGCCGCGTCGGGGCCACACATCTCATTCCCAGCTTCTACTCTGCCTGCGTTTAACTTCATGCACAGAGGAACACTGCCAGCCATCACACCAAAAAAGTGCCACACACAGTTGGCCAAGGTAACCGAGATGACACGTCCTTTTTAATAATAATAATAATAATAATAAAAAAGCAGCTAATTAACGCGTCTCAATAGATTTGACATTCAGACTTCATTTCCTGTCTTTGCAGCCCCGAGATGAGACACACTGCCCAGCTTTCAAAACCTACTACATGCCACCTCTGGATCGGAAACACGGAGGCCTGTGAGAGCCAGAAACACTGAAGTATCGGATTAAATCATGTCTGAGGGAACTACGCAGACCTGAAAAACAGAAAGGACATTGTTCGGACCGGCATGATGTAAAATTTGTACAACTTCACAAACATCCCCGAAGGGAAGAAGAAAAAAAACACATTAAAAATGCATTGAAGACCAGAAACCCTGTTCCAACTGCAACACCAAACTGTGTAACCTTCATGTAATGCTAAACATTTAACGTAACGTCTGCACACGAGATATATTCTGTCTTATAGCGTTGATTTTTGTTTGCCTCAGTCATTTTTGAAGCTTCAAAAAAAAAAAAGGGACTTCAAGATGAACTCTTTACAGTGCATCAGCTGAGCAATAAGTGAAAAGATTTTCCACGCTGATAAAGCAGAGTTTTCACTTTTAAAGTCATACGACACCTCTGAGAAGCAGTCAAACTGCTTGGACTTGTTCACGTTGTCTCGTTTTACAACACTGAAAGCACTAATGAAAAGAAAGAAAGGAAAAAAAAAGAAAAAAGAATGAATGCAAAATCCCCACTGCACTCAAACACACCAAACCCACGTTTTGTGGAAGTCTGAATGCGACGGGCCTGTGTGTAAATAGATAAGCGGCACGTGACTCAGTGCTGTGCTTTCACTTCTGAAGGTCCAGTAACTGGATAATGAACCTTTTGAGCCGCGTTGAAACGAGTCTCCAATCAGATTAGTGGAAAGAACGAGTCCTGCGGGGACAAATGCTGCAGAAGAGGAAATAATATCAACATAAAGCTGAGTCCTAAAGGGAAACCCTTCCACCAGGAACTAACAAACGCAAAGCATTAAATAAAAACTAACAAACAGTGCCCTGGAGACATCAAGACAACAGCCGGATCTCAACCTAATTTAGAACTGATCTTACAAATGAATGACTTTGATTAACTGACTGTGACTCAAGAAGTTCATAAACATGAAAAAAGTCCAAGAATTCTCACAAGAACTGTACCGTTGTGATAGTTTCTGCCTGACAAGTGTGAACGAAGGCCTCGGGATGAAACGATTTCATAATCAGTAGTCTTCCTGTACATGGGTCCAATGTGAAAACAAGCAAATAAAAAAACTTTCTCACGAGTCTGTGTTGGGAAGTGATTCAAAAGGCACATTTGCCGAAACTCCACCTGCGTTTTTGGAATCAAATCAGGAGCATAATTTACTCAGAGGGGGGAAAAAAAAAAGTCTCCCATTGACTCCCATCACGTTTCTGTCCAAATTCATTTATATAAAAAGGTCAAAGGATGTGACATTTTTGTGACTGAGGCGTGAACAGATCAGAATCATGACACCTGAGCGCATTACCAAGTAGGTGCAAGAAAAAAAAACAAACAGAAAACAGCGTATTCAAGATTATTTTAATATTATTAATATGTATACTTTAGGCTTTAGAAATATAACTATCAATGACAAAACTTCCACTGGAGTAATGGTAGTTTGCTTAGGCCCCCATCAAATCAATTAATTACAATATACACATTATGATACAGAGCAGATTTAAATCTGAAATAATATTAAAATAAATGCTCAATAGATAAAGGTTTTAATTTTTTCTTTTTTTTTTCCTTCCATCTACTGTATTAGCCATTTGTGAGTTCTTATCACACCCAAAAATGTAAAGCCATTTTTTTTTCTAATAAACTAAATTTAAGTGCAAACCTTTTTTTTTTCCTTTAAAAAGACTATGACTGCAGCATCCTGCTTTACAGATTCAGATTTCAAGACTGAGGATGTTAAAGCCAAGTGCAACAAGGCAGTCCTCAACCCTCTTTTTTTTTTTGTTCTGTTAGAGTAGTTATAAAAACAAACAAAAAAATCAGTGCAAAGTCATCAACGGAGAGATTCTAGACGAGAAAAGACAGAGGTGGCGGGTGAATGTGGATGGATGCCTACTTTCTTTTTTTTCTTCTTCCTCCCCCCACACGCTCACGCAGTTGTTCATAAAAAGGGGTTAGCTCTTCCAAAATTCAGATTTCTCTCAGTGGCTCTGAGCCTCGACAGGATCATAGAGCAGGATTGTAAAAATGGGGTGCATGGAATAAGAAACTATCATTATAATCTCAAGACACAACTGTGGGGTCTGCAGTTAACAAAGCCGAGCTTTAATTTCCAGAGAGAATAACAGTCTGATTAGATCGGACACAAAAGAAATCTTTAAAAAAAAAAAGAAAAAAAAAGAGAACTCTAAAATTTGTTAAAACTCCAGAGAGCAGAACAATAGCGCAAAACTCACAAATTGCACCGCACCTTCCCCTGTTTAATTTGTCCTCCAAGTCAAGTGAGTGATAAACAAACAAACAAAACAAAACAAAAAAACAGAAAAGCCATTAACAAAATTGGGAGAGGAAAGGGTAAAAAAAAAAACAACCAAATATATAAAGAAACAGAAAAGAAAAACTTGCAATGCTTGCAGGGTGAAGAGCAGCATCAGACTCTGGGTTGCAGGGTTCTTTAGCAGCAGAAATATTGTGGCTATACTACTGTTCCACTGGGAGAGCTGGCTTGGTTTTGGGATGACAGTAAACCCTAGAAAAAGGAAAACAAGGAGATTTGCATTGGGAGAGTCCACATACTGCAGCAAAAAAAATCAAGCAACAAACAGCTCAGTAAAAGTGGCCCACGACTTTCCAAAAAAAAGCCAAGCCTCTTCCGTCAGGTCGAGAGCTTTGACGCCGAAGGAGAAGCTCCGTCGTCCTAATAACTGTTCAGAGCGACTTCTTTTATTTACTGCAAGTGTCCTAATCACGTTTTCCAAGACAGCCTTTTTAAAGCTTCTAGATGTCAACATATGCATTTAGTAGTTGTCACTAACATTTATTTCAGTGCATTTTAACTTTAGGGGGTTATATTTCATTTTCAGCCGTCTAAAAGGAGCTCTAAGGCGAGCATTTAGTTGTGTCACTGTTAGCCTCCGCTTAAATATAAGTAAAAAAAAAAAAAAAATCGGGCTTTCTGTTTATTCCTTGTTACGACTTTCATGATGGAGGAAACAAAAAAATAAATAAATCATTCAACCACAGATAAGGGACAAGGATTTAAAAAGGTTTACGCACACACAAAGCTTTAAGCATGCGAGGAGCTGCGGGGGCTTTTCAGGCAAATATAGTGTTGTTTGCATAAAAGCTGAGGATAGGGTTGTGGTTCAACGGCATGTATTAAATCCAACTATCTGACTTTTACATCAAAGGGAACAGAGTTTGATGAATTTCAAGTAACTTGAGCTAGAAATTCAGTTTGGATGACTGTTTTAAAGCAGTAAAGACAAATAAAGCTGTTAGTGACTGCAAGTAATTAATTCAACGTTAGCATCAGTTAGCTGAGCTGGTCCACAACGGTTTCCTCTAACCAGAGACGGAGGATCTAAAACTTGGGATTTCTGATTGTTCTCACGCACGGAGACGACAGCCGCATCTGCCGTTACTTTGATACGTCAGCTGTTATCGGCGGTCACTATCAGCTCCACAGAGTATAAAGACTTGGAAGAAAACGGTTCTAGGCAGCTGTGACAAAATTAACATTCAAGCCTTAAACATCGGTGGTAAGTTTAGCTGCAGGGAAAAGTGGCTTTAAGCAAAAAGCTGCTAATGACACTTGTGGATGAAAACAATAAGATGATGCAAAAGCTTCCTAAATACCTGTGTAGGTGGATGATTTGTTAGCTGTGCACTTTTATAATGAATCAGTGAACAAATTTTAATAAAAGGTTAATGTTTCCCCTTCAGCTCACAAATCTATACAATAAGTCCCCCCATCAAAATGTATAACCAGAAACTACATTTTTATAGTAGAGAAAATAATTTAAACATAGGCATTATAGATATTTACTCTGTTTAATGTGCCTCTGCTTTTAAAGTTTTAATATGTTACTTGCCTGCCTGCAAAAGGACAATCTGCCTAGAAAAAACTAAAAATGCTATTCGAAAAGTCACAAGTTTATAGTCATAATTTCATCACTTCAACTTTTCCCCACATTTCCTGTTAAAAAGAACTTACCACTTTGCCTGGCCTCGCCCATGTGCAAATAAATCCTTCCTGACAAGCAGTCACTAAACAGTCCTCTAAAAATATGAGTACAGTCAGTCTCTCGTGTGCTATTTTTTTACAGATGAGGGGCTCGAGAAGGGGCACATCCTCCATGCGCGGGCAAAGCAACGTGCCCAGTGTCTTAGCCGGGTCCGTTTTGGTTTTCGTCAGCAGGTTGAGCTTGTCGCTGCTCTTGCTGCTGATGTGGCCCATGCTGTGGTTGCGCTTGTGGTCCTTTTCGTGGTGGCGCTCCTTCCGGTCGTGGAGTGACAGCGTGGCGAATTTGCTCACGCCAGTGGCGATGGCGCTGTCCATGATGCCGCTGCTGATTCCGCCGCCCCCGCCGCCCGCCTTGTTGGTGCTGTTTGCCGTCGTCGTGCCGGCTGAATGGGGCAGGCTGTTGGAGCGTGGTAACGTAGTGGAGACGGAGTTAATGCCAGGAGTATTGGCACCACTGTTGTTTCCATTAGTAGTGTTACTAGAGGTGTTAGTGATAATTGTAGCGCCCGCAGGAGGGCTAGTAGCATTCATCACATTAGTATGTGTCCGTGTCCTTGAAAGAGGAAGGTGGGGGAAAAGGATGTCCTCAGTGAGGTCCCATAGGCACAGCTGAGTGTCCTGGCCCACTGAGCCAAACCGGTACGTCACGCTAACAGGCCTGCTATCCGTGGAGTTGCGCTTGGAAAGTCGAGACTGGGTGCTGTTGGCCCGGTCTCTTCCAAAGTGGATCATCTGATCCTGGAAGTCCTCGTCGCTGCCGCTGAACTCCATCGGGTCGCTTTCCTCCACGCTAGTGGTGTAATGGTCGAACGCCACCACGCTCACCCATGACTTGTGGCCGTGACCTCGGGCGATGACTCGGCAGTCCAAGAACGACCACACGGTAACTAGATCGTCCTCCCCGCCGGCGACTATGTACTTCCCGTCGGGGCTCCAGCACACACACAACAAGCCACCGAAGTAGCTCTTCATGGTGCCGTGGAGCTCCACGGCGTCAAAGTTGAACACCCTTAGGAAGCCATCTTGGCTCACACAAGCGAGGAACTTCCCATCTGGAGAGAAGGCAAACTCGTTTAGAGCTCCCTCCCCCACTGTCCATTTCAGGAGAGGGTTTCGCGTCGATTTGCTCTTGCAAGTGTGTACGGAGTAGTTCTCTCCCTGTTTGAGCAGCTGGTAGTGAGGTGCTGTTGTGCCGCAGGTATGCTCCACATTGTAGAGGTACATATTCCCACTGGCATGAGAGACCAGGAACAAGCTCTCGGAGCCCGGCACCCATTTCACACACGTTACTCTGGACTTGTCTATTAATCTCTGTCAGGAGACAACGAAGGGTGAGGTTTGAGAGACAGACGAGGAGGGAGAGAAGCAAAAAATATTTCGGTCAACAAGTGATTTCTTCACAAATCAGAACAGAAAACTCAGCTCTAACGTCTGCCCTTCTGGGACCTACCTCCTCGTTGAAGAGTTTACTCGTCTCTTTCTTGATGGGGTCGATGAGCTGCACCTGTCCTGCTGAGAAACCCACCAGCAGGGACACACTCTCCGCTGTCGCCGTGAGATGGTTGAAGTCATGACACGTGGGCTGCGTGCCCTTGTAAATGCGCTTGTCTATGGGCTTGCTCAGATCGGCAGCCTGGGGAGAAAGCATAAAACACACAAAATGATCACAGAATCCGTTATAAAGATCTAAAACGACTTTGCGCACGGTGTTGCAAGAGATAAAATGGTTTATGGGGACACGCAGATGCTTCAAATACTCCCGAGAGCCAAACAAAACCTGTTGAAGGTCAAGTCCTTAAACCACACATCTTCATAAAAAGAAACATAACAAAACTGTATAAGTGAAAGCAAATATTAACTTAAATGGCCCTCAGAATAACTACAGATGTAAAACAAAATGCCCTCAACTGCAGTGAGCAAGTCATGAGGCATAAACTGCAGATAAACAATTTAACAGCAGTCCCATTTCCTCGTGATTTACAGTCAACACCATTCGCAGAACGGAAAATACATGTGAGAGGACGCTGATGACTCGATGGTTTCTTTGGGACCGAGTGTCTCACGTCAATAAAAGGCCTTTTAGCATTTTAAAAAGAAAAGTCTTAATGTTTTGGAAACAAAAAGGGTTCTGTGGTTAAGATTTGTACTTACATGTTTAAATTTAAAGACTAGAGATGGAAAAATATTAGATTAACAAAAGATTTGACAAGGCACATGGATTGACCTTCATTCACCATTTTCTGTCAGACCTAAATTGCTGACAAACAACTATATGGCATCATTGTGGAGTTACATGCTTTCACTACATACATTTTAACATTATTGGCTCGGATTGTGTCCATTTTGCTTCGTTCCTGCATTTCACTCACACACGTTTATCAAAAGCCTTAGAAAGAAAGAAAAATTAATTTCAATCGGTGCCGTTGAGTCGTGTGTCAGCCAGTTTCTCCTGTGCTGACACAGCACGGCTGAGAAAGACTCAACCTCCCAAACCCAGCTTTTTAAAGAAGAAAAAACACATTTTTTTATTTGGAAATACACTGTTTTGTCAGTATCTTGCATCACGACTTTTAAACACAACAACCAACATGTTTTTTTTTTTACATCTGGATGCAAGTAATCATGTGACGTTCACTCAAGTCTCTGCACTCTGCCTGGGCTTTTGGAGAGAGAAAATGACTCATTAAACTCTGTGCAGGATACGAAAGTGCAGAGGGCAGCGACACGGTTCTCAAACCCATATACGCTGTAATCACAAACACGAAACACAGTGAGTCAGCCTAATTTAATCAGAAGCATTCAAACCTGCAATCCTGCTGCTATTAAAGGGATTTATTTAAATAAATAGAGGGAAACACTTTGGTCTGACAGGTGCTGCAAAACTGTTTTACTGAATTCATTCACGGTTACTATGTTATCTATACCCTTCAACCAAACAAACTTTGACAGCTAAACTTTAAGTATGTCGTGCTAAATGTTTAGTTTCATCAATCTGTGTGACGCATCGAGGTGTAAATACCATACTGTCATGTGAATAGACTGGCATCAAATATAGACAAAACCACCTTAAAAGCATCTGCAGTGGCTACAGACACTAATAATATAACGAGATTTAGAGTAACGTTGATAGTAATAAGCTTATTAGCCCAACACACTGACTGTGCCTCACTGTTATTTCTCCTGTCAAAAGTCGACAGGTGCTAACGGATAGCTACCTGCAGCTCGGTTTCATCACAAACTAGACCGACAAGAAACACTTTAAACTCTGACAAGTTAAGACCCAAAGAGGGCAGCTTTACCCCAATTAGTCTTGAAAACTGAAAAATTCAACCACCAAGCAGAGAAGGAATCGAGTAGCGGTCTAGGCACTGAGTTGTAGCCCTGTGGCCTCGGAGTTGCTGCTGGTTTCTTCATGTTAGCCAGTTGCGCTGCTCGCTAACGACTAGCCTAGCATCGAGCTAACGAGCTAGCTGCCAGCTACTTTCAAAGTCAAGCACCTTGTCAAGAGTTATTAAACAGCGCGAAGGCAGAGCCCCGGAACCCGAGCAACAGCCGGGGCGGCGGGGACGCACTTTAACCGGCGGCATCTCGAGTCCCCGTTGACATTAGCCGAGTTAGCACGCTACCTTTCTAACGCCTTTGTAGATGTAGAAGTAGAGCTCACGGCCCACATTGAAACAGATCCTGTCGCCGTTACCCGACTGGTCGTTGACGTTCACGAAGGAGACCTTAACCGGGTTGGAGCCCTGCGAGTTGAAAGGCACCCTGTTCGGACGGCTGTATTCGGAGTGAGTGAGGAGTTTGTAGACGCCTTCCCGAGTGGTGAATTGAGTTTTAATTTCGTTCATCTCCTTCCCTCCTCCCTCCGCCGCCATCTTTGAAATTAACATTCATCCCTTTCCCCCAGGCCGGATCTTACGCACGGATGGGAGCGGGGCCGAGCGACGCTGCGAACGGGCATTCCGACTCTCCGAGCCCCCCCATCGGTTCACGGCGGAACTGAAGGAGAGCTGGGGACCAAACTGTAACTTTTAACCATTTCTGAAAATCCCAAAGGGTCAAAATTAACTTTAAACAAAGTGGTATTCTTGAGAAAATAAAACGTCATACAAGGGAAGTAGTTACCGAGCTATCAAGTTCGTAGCTAGTTAGCATCCATTAGAAAACAGGTAAAACTTTGCATACTTTATTTTAGTTTTTTTTTTCAAAATAATATATATAACACACGGTTACAAAATGGACAGAAAGCGTGACAAGTTATATAAATATTTGTAGACATGTTTTAATTTTTAAAAAGGCAGCTTGTGTACTTTTTTTGCTGCTTTAAATCAAAAACACCTGGTTCTCTGCTGATTAATGAAGCTCCCTGTGTTTGTTTGTTTTTTCTGACTGATTTGTTTTTACTATTTTACCGCATTATTGACCATATTTTTATATTTTTAAAAGCGTCCTGGTGCCATGGCGTGCAGGAGAAGACAGCAAAGTTCACTCCAGGGTATGTATAGGCCTATGGCAATATTTCTTTAAAGGTTAAGTGTTGTATTAAAATATTGGGTCTGAAACGTTTAATTCAGCATACAGAATAAGTCTGAAAAACACATTTTGTCAGATTCAATATAAATGTCGGCACATTAGAGTTATTTTGTGTTGTCTTTTGTTTTATAATAGCTGCAAATTTCTAGAAAAAATACAAATAAATCAAACCATAATTGCATAAATATGCAAATTCTTCAGTTTTTATTGATCTTTTAGGTGTTTAACTGAAATATTTCCAATAAACCAATAAATATTCTTGCTGACATGTAAGCCATTTGACTTTTGTTGTATAAAGATCAGAAGGTTTATATTAAAACATGCAAACAATCTAGAAATATTTTTGCATCAATGCCCATTACTAGGCATTGTAGTTTTAAATATGTGTATTTTTTTAAAACAACGTGCTAAAAAGGCAGCATCATCAAGAAAAATGCTTTAATTTAACATATTTTGCATCATATAAACAAAAAAAAACCCCAATGTATTATGATAGTGTTTAAATGCAGTATGTGTTGTAACGTTCAGATCTCAGTGAAAGATATTTACCCAACACCGTTAACCAGCTTACCTTCAAGTACATGGTAAGATAATTAAGCACCAATTTACATTTTTGTTTTCTTAAAGATTAAAACAAACCTGAAGCTGTGATGCGTTCATGTGAACGAGGGTGACCTCCGTTTTCTTTTTTTAAGCAGATGTGCAAAATGGATTCCAGCTCAGATTCCGACTCAGAAATCAGCCCGAGATGGTCTGACACCAGCACTCTGGTACAGCCTTAATTATTTTCAGTGGGTATTTTCTAGAAAAGTAGTTTTGATCTTGAATTAAACCTACTACTATAAACAAATCCCATACTGTTTAGACATCTTTCAGAATTTAGTTTTATAGAGGTGTTTAAAGGGGGAGAAAACATAATTTGTGTTTTTTGTTTAGGGATGTGTGAGCAGCGCAGCAGAGAGTGGAACGTCACGCCGAACAGCATCGTTAGCGTACAAGCCTGCGGGAAGACACGCCCCTCATTTTCTGGTAAGCGTTCGTTTCTGCTGCGAAAGCATCCCCCCCCAGCTGTGGCTTCATGAAGGTGTGCTCGTGGTTGTAGTTTTTGGACCCGTATGACGGGAGTTCGGAGGATTCCGACCGGTCGAACCCTGATGCCAGCATCAGCAGCAGGCAAACGAGGCAGCAGGGAAAGGGTGGTGGATGTCGCCTGTCCGGCCGAAGGAGGCGACCGGTCCTGCATCACCCTGCTGCTTTTGTCCTCAGTAAAATGAAAACTGCGACCAGGGATTCTCTAATAGATGAGCAGTCTGCAACCAAGCACGACAGTGACGTCCAGATGAAATGTGGAAGCGACTCTGAGCTGTGGGACTGTGACAGGGACGGCTTTAGAAATACCGCAGAGGAAAAGGCAACTTATTCGACAACACGCATCCAAACTATGGACGTGGAGCTGCAGCTGGACGAATCAGGCTTCCACACGAGAGCCTCCACACCTCACCCACCCAAACGACAGGCCTCGGTGGAGGAAATGCAGATGCTGAACAGCTGCTTTGAGCGATCCCCCGGCTCCTGTAACCTCAGATCCCTGTTCAAGAGAAAGGTGGGACTCGGGGGAGCAGAGGTGGCGGCGCCGGGGCCAAGAAAAAGGCAATGTGTCGATAACATGGAGGACGAACAAGAAAGAAAAGACTGAACAAAGTTAAAACCTACTGACAAGAAATGTATTGTTTACTCGTGTGTAGTAAAACTGTTTACTAAAACTTTTGTTTTTCATACAAAGCTGATAAGTTTCCGTTTGAGCACCTCCTGATCTGAACATGATTCACCTGAATTTTAGCCTCAGCTTCTTTATAAAAACCCTCCATTTTTGTTAATTTGATGAACTGTTCAGATTTTATTTTATACACAGTGAGCCAAATGAATACAGAAGTAAAATATAAACTGTGTAGTGGCTCGTTGAACATCAGCTTTACATTTTTCGGCTGGGACTGGACCTCAGGTCACCACTGATGTTGAATCAGAGTTTAATTGTGCAGCCATTCTTGGAACTTGAATACAATCAATATAAAGAAAGCTGAAATAAAAAAAAAATGCACCATTTGAACCAGGAGTAGTCTTAATTTCTTTCTGACGTTGATGCATTAGTTTAAAGAACAGAAAGCTCACATTTAGCTTCAGCTCCAAGATGTTTTTTTTGTGATATTTCAGTTTAAAGGAGCAGTATGGAGGAATTTTTGCAGACTACACATTGCCTCACTCGGTTTTCTGACCTGATGCTGTAGAATCCTACACAAAAGACAAGTCTTTGACTTGCATACCTTTTTCTTAATGTCTAAATACTGTCTGCCAAAAACCCAAACTACCGTTTGAGTATATATAAAGAACATTTTTAAATTTCACTACATTGTGACCCCCCCCCCCCAATCAAAAACACACCCAAATCCCCAACCAGCAGATGGCCGAATCACCATTGAAAATAGTTAAACATTTGGAAAAACCTTGACTTTTTGCTACTTTACTTGCTAGAGGTAAAGGAATTACTTTGAATGCGTTCCAAGCTGATTTGTTAGCCAGGAGCATTTCTTTAACAAAACTTATTCTATGAGCAAACTATGTGAACAACGTGTAAAACCTCAGAAAAGAGCCAAAAGCAGATATTTGAGTCAAAGCAACGTGAAGCTTAAAGTTGGTCTCACTGTCTGATCAACAGAAAACACAAGGTAGTTTGTTCATTCCAGTGGGTTTTATTCAACCTAAAACAATCATTTCATTAAAATGCTTGAATTTCAACCTTCCTTTTCCAGTCTACCGTTCCCCTCTCATTTCACCATCTGACAACTTTCTCTCAACCTTCAAAAACTCTACGATTAATACACGCCTTACCGCGCCACTAAAGTTTAATATTGGAATGCAAGAAGCTACAACTACATGTAATGGCTAATGACAGGAAGTGATTAAGTGTGGCTTTTTAGTTTTCTTTCAAAGACTCTTAGTCTATAGGAATGACTTGTTTGTTTTATTCTGTGCACAGAACAGCAACTCCCCGCTCGTAGAAGCTGTGAGGATCTTCCTTGGTGGCGATGTCAAAGTCAACAGTGAAGATGAGGTCGGACCTGGTGAAGTTCAGATACACAGGTAGTGTCACCTGTAGTGGGAAGGAGAAGAAAATAATTTAATTATTTCATCTAGTCTCATAAAATGGACTTTATTTGAAATAATTCCACGTTGAGTCGTACCATGTGTCTCTTCTCTGCATTATTCTGCTTCACCCAGCGGAGCTGAGTCAGAGGCAGCTCAGTGGAGATGGAGTTGGACAGGGACAACTTGTTGTTGGCGCAAGTAGCTCCCTGCAGTTTCAGACCTGAAAGGGACAGTCGACGTGTTTTAAATGAGAACTTCCTAAATCCCAAACTGACAGGTCTTCACTCACCGCTGTCTGACAGGACTTACATTTTTAATAAATAAGTGAAACAAGTATGAGTCATGGGAGGACAGGGCATTAAATAAGTAGGAGATGATGACCAAAAGGAGCACATATTTTTTTGAGGGGAGGATTTTTAGTTAAGTTAAATATACGTCCAGTTATTTATTAGCACAAATCATCTTGTAACGAGAAAAACAAATTTTTCACGGCTTTTCACGAGTGCAGCAGATGGGATGCGTTTCGTCAGACCTTTGATGCCGAAGCTGCAGGCGTCCAGCGCAGCGCCCTGGGCTGTGGTGACATTGACCTCCAGACACAGCTCCTCAAGTGACCAGCTGTTGGCTTGCGCCACATACTGGCGAGTAGCAGTAATGTAAGCCTCTGGCACAAACAGGCTGCCCAGGCACACATGGATGTTCTACAGGAGGGAGATGGTGGAAAACATTTTTAAAGAGGAGTCAGAAATGGTAAAATAAGTACAGAAGAAGTATTTGATTTTGTGTACAAACCGTACCTTTAGTTCCTTTGCTCCACCACTGGCAGCTGCCTGTGAGATCTGCTGCAGCTGTTTGATTCGGTCACTGAAGTCCGACACCCACTGGATTACAGTCATGGAGGTCGGGACAGTGTATCGGCACCAGCTGCGAGGCAGGATTCCTGACGAGGAAGAGAGAGAGAGAAAAAAAAGTTTATCCAAGTTCAAACAAATAGGCTACATTAAAAAAAGATGTTAAATTCATGGTATAACCTTTAACAAGGTCACTGATGAGTGTGCGCAGGTAGTTTGTCTGCTTCTTTTTGCCCTCACACACATGCACCACATCGGACAGATTCTGACGGACCTCCTGAAGCATCTTGCCGCCCATCTTTACCTCCCGTTCGAAGAAGCGGAACAGTGGGTCCTAGTGTTTGGACAAAGACAAAATTAAAGCAGATACAGCCGACATTTCATTTAGTGAACTTGTAAAATGATTTTGTTTATCTGGTCACCTCAAATCAGCTGTTCAGGACAGGAACTAATTACAGTCAAAGTACAAACTCTTATATATGCCTCGCATCTTTTGCTTTTACCTTGATGTTCTCCACCGTGCGTTTAAGTGGATTGACGGTTTGCGGCATGAGCTGCAGCCAGTTGCAGGCTGTGGTGTGGAGGGTCCTCATCCAGGCCGGCTGGGCGTCGGACGTGGACGAAGTGCGCTCCTTCTTCTCAGTCTCATAGGCGAGATCATCCTCATCCTCCAACATCTGCATTTTCAACATCTTACCCATCATGTCAGTGCCTGCGCAGCCCAGCAGAGGGAGCCAGTGAGCAGGGGTGGGAGGGAGGAAGAGGAGGGGTGGAAGACAAGGCCGTGGTGGGAGGTAAGGGGGACAAGAAATTAATTGTGGATCGGAAGAACTGAACAGCTTACCTCAAGGATGAGATTTAAAAAGGGAGGGGGTTGAAAATAAATAAAGGGAATTGTATCAGCCAGAAATTAAAATAGACACACAAAGCTTCAGGCAATATGTCAATTAAATGCAACACCATTTGCCAAAAGGATAAAAGATGTTTTCTCAGCTGACTGGATCTTTAAAGACATTAACGCAAAGGCTTCAAAAAGATGGATTCTGAGGAAAAACAATAAATAGAGGATGGATCTCAGAATAAAGTAAAGGGGGGAGCATAGAGTACAGCCCAGGGGTGGGGGCTTCAGGTGCTGGGACTCAGGGAATTTGGGATCAGAACGACAAAACAGAAAAGGGGTCACGAAGAGGAAGATGAGGAATACGGAGGTGGGTGGCTGTTTAAAAAACTAATCTGAGGGTGGAAGCAAAATCATGTCTTTTAAAAGCAACATGATGACTGTGAAATACAGCTGCTGGAGGGTGAGGAGCCACACCCCAATCCTTCAAGGAGAGCATCATAAAATACGCCTCCAGTGACCACAGCTAGACTATATGACATAACTAGGGAGTAGAAAACCAGAGAGAACTAACAGATAGTGGAACAAAGAAAAACATGATGATGAGAAATGATTAAAGAAGGCCTTCATGTTCTTTGCTGCTACACAATCTGATGAATACAGATGGAAAAAACACAAGCTCTTGACTTCTCAGTGGATGACGATGGCCTGTTTTAGTTTGAGTTTAAGACACTAGAAGAGAGAGATTTGGTCAATAATTCATTCTGTGGAAAAATAATTGTTGAGAATGATGCAGCTCTGAAAATGTAAAAAAAAAAACCCCACCAGACTTTAGACAGCGTAGATCAAAAATGAGACGTACCCTGAGTGGTGAGCAACACCTTCTCTGCATTGCTGGGCAGCCCCAACCAAGATGGAGTCTGAGTGTCAGGAAGCAACTCCACCCAGTGCATGAACTCCTCCCGCCTGAAACAAAACCATTTTTATGGGTAGAATGTCAGATAAATGAATTCGGGAACGTTTGATTTCACAAATCAAAAGGTTACTGACCGAATGCCGTCAGGCATCTTGATGTCCTTCTGTCCGTCGACCTTCAGAGCCAGTTTGAACTCGCTGTCAAAGCTTCCTTTGGTGAAGATCCGCTCCAGGAAGGTGATGAGCAGCCGCTGGTCAAACTCGTTGTCAATGCGGCCACCATAGATGGACTGGGCCATCAGGGTCTTCAGCGCCGCCCAGGGGATCTTGTCTGGAGCGATGTTCTGGCGACCCTGTGAGTTGATGTTACAAACTTAAATTCACAAATCTGGTGTAACTTTTGGATTTAACAGTTTGAAGCCATCGGTTGATGTTTCAGTTGGCAATAAAAATATTATTTTTGCTGAAATAGTAAATATTTGTATGATTTCTAAAATTATTTTTAACCTTAGCAGTGTCATCCAACCAGGTGTCGATGGTATCACAAGCAGAGCGGAGGTCAGACTCTCCAAACTCGTACTTCTTGGACCAGCCGAGTGGCGCGTAACGCAGCCGCTCTTGGATGACAGCGTGGAACCAGGCCAGGAGGAAGTAGAGACGAGCACGCTCATTGGGAGCCTGCGGAGGCGTGAAAATAAACGATTTAGCAACTGTGCAGACAGTGGTCGAAGGTCATTTACTGATCGCTCTGAAGTGCCCGTTCTGGTCACCTTGCACATGCGAGCCACGGGAATGCCGCTTAAGGTTCTGAGCATGTTGGCCTTCACACCAGGAGGAGGCTCGAACACAAAGATACGACCTGCGCGGAGCAGATTCACCGGCACCTAGCAGGGAGCGGGAAAAAAGGTTATAAAAACAGGGAGTTTAGAATTAAGACTGATAACTGTTTAATCCCAAACAGATAAGCCACGGCACCTTGGGGTTGATCTCCATTGTGAGGAAAAGCCTGAAGCTGGCATGAGGCTGCATGGAGTGAAGCTTCTTCTCCAGCTGCATCAGCCAGCCAGGGGCCAGGTGCACGTTCTCCAGCATCACCCACCTAGAAAATTAAAAAACACCTTTAGAAAACAACCCCAAGAAAAGAAAATGCTCTCTAATAAAACACAGAATCAACATTAGTCACCTGCCAGACTTGACAGCGGTGTTGATGTCTCTGTCAGCCTTATTAAAGCCTTCAGCTGAACCTGTGAATGGTGGATGTGTGCAAAGATGTAAAACATCCCTCCTGAGCTTTTGATTCAGGTCATAAACACACACAAAAAAAATTAAATGATAAAAGCTAAAAGGTTGCACATCTTACCAATAGAAACGGAGGTGATCTGCTTGTTCTGCTCAGCAGCCAGATCTCTGACGAGCCCGCTGGCATCATAACCTGGTACAGAACACATCAACACCGGAGTGCTGGGCTTCACCTGTGGACGCAAGAGCAGAGATGTCCGTGACATTTCATAAAATTCTAGTGGCAGAATACCCTTAATTAAAAAAATATAAGAGAAATATCTAATAACAGGCAGAACGGTGACGGTGGTGTGATTCTTATTACAGCTCAGTTAGGGCCTTTCTGTGTGGATTTACATTATCTGATGTGTGACTTTCCTGTGGGTATAGAAATGGAAAATATTAATATTTATAACAATACCTCACTGTCCACGATGTTAGCCAGGTCAAGAGGCTGCTCAATGATGTTCATGAACGATTCTCCCAGCACTTTTGAGACAAAGATGTGGGACATGGCCAGCAGGCGGTCAGGACGGAAGGCCTGGATCAGCAGGAGCTGGTGCACTGCCTGACCGATGGAAGCTGAACCGGGAAAGATGCAAGTCATGAACACATAATCCATCTTCTGTAGCTGCTGTGCATAATTCACAAATACGACAAAGGACTCACTTGACTGCTTCTCCTCTGACCACAGATAAGGAACAGCCAGCTCTGGAGTGTTGCTCTCAATCCACATGAAGAATTGCTGAGGTAACAAAACAAAGCAATAGATATATACTTTTAAATAGAAAATTGTTATAGAATATAGTAGTATTTGAGGGTCTTTTTAAACCAAAAAAAAGCCAACCATATAAAACTCTCCCTTTCAAACACATATGATTAGTTGTCTTATTACCAAAGCATTGCAGTAATGGACTTAAATGGCATAAATGAGTTGGGCCTCTTCTGAGCCTTATTGGTCAGCAGTAATTGGCTAATAATTAAACTGAACAGTTATATGTCATACTATCACTTGTTATTCAGAAACATTTAATTTTTCAAGTTTGTGGTTGATTCTGAAAAAAAAAAAAAAAGTTTACCCTGGAAATATTATGCAATAATGTCTCTCTCTGAACTACATTTTTAATCATACAAACTACTCATCAAAAGGAGTAGATCTCTCCCTCTTAAGAGCATATTTTTATCGAATCACATCTTTTTTTCACAACCCTCCTCACCTCATCAGCCTCAACTTTGGCCACCAAGTCCTTGAATGCCGGCAGGCGGTTGAGTCGGACCATCGCCTCGCACTGGTCCGTGGTTAGACCCTTTACCTTCGGCAGAGCAGTACCTGTCAGCACAATCTCCTTACCACGCAGGAAGTGCTGGAATTCTGCATCATATGATGGTTCACTGAAAAAGATTAATTAGAACTTGAATGATTTCATGAACGAGCAGCTATGTTCCGTGTAAAGAGGAGTTTGTGTAATTTGGACATCTGTACCTCATCATGCCCTTCAGGCTGATCTTAGCCAGCAGCATGGCAAAGGTAATATGATCCTGGTGCAGCATACCTCTGGCAACTCTGTTGAACACCACCTAATTCCAGACAAAGCAGACTTACACGTCTGATGCAGGCTTTACAATGAAAAATTGTTCATTTGAACGGTTTTGCTTTGAACCTGGAAGAGGTCCTTGGTGATCAGAGCGAGTCTCTGCGAGTGATCGCTAATGCTCTTCAGGTTGGCATTTTCATACAGCACTGTGTGGTATGTATCCAGGAAGAAGTGGAGAGAGTACTGGTAGAGGAAGTGCATCTGAAAGAAGATTTTAATGGGAAGTTAGGTGATTTGTAGAGCTGAAAACATAAAAAAAATAAGGCCGAATTTATTCATTTTCATGTGGATTTGCGTTTCAGGTTCAATTTTTGAAACAAATGAGTGATTAAAAACAAACGAGCCATAAGATTAAACAATTAAACCAAGTGAGATGTAATCAGACCTGGTTGAGAGCCTCCATGGTGAAGTAGATGCTGCTGCAGGCAGAAGACAGAGACAGGTATTGTTGTGACACTGCCTCCACCTCAGCCATGACGATATCCGTTTCCTCCACCTTCCTGGTCACCTCAGCTGCCTCCTTCTTCAGGTTTTCCAGTGTGGTGATGATCGTGTCGTCATCCAGGATGCGACCCTTGACCTCATTCAGGGCCTGCAGCAGGGATTTTTCCAGCTGGCGAAGCCGGAGCTGGAACTCACCTGAAAGTGACAGAAGGAGAGTTATTTTGATGCTTATAGTTTCCCTGAAACCCCATCATTAGACGAGGTTTTGTTTGTTTCCACCTTACCCTGCAGTTTTAGGAGATCGGAGCGTTTCTCGTCCACATCAGGTCTCTCTGCCTTTAAGACCTCGTTGAGACACTGACTCTGAAGACTGCTGCGTGTCACGGTGAAGTTGACAAACGTAACACGAGAGCATAAGTCTGGTGGGAACTCAACCTGCATAAACAAGACATTGAATATTAAAATCCCACCTTTACATCCAACCAGTTTGATTTTCAGTCACAAGCAAACAACGACTCGGATGGAGCCTCCTTACTGTTGGGTCTCGTGTGGAGAGGAAGATTACAAATGACGGGGACAGATCGATGTCCTGGTCTCCAAGGGTGATGAGAACACGTCCTCCCGTTCTGCGCACCTCCCTGTTCAGCACTGGGTTCAGGATGGGGTCGTAGCTTTCCACGTCCTTACAAATAGAGCAAATGACAAGAAATAAACACATGTTTAATATAACAGCAACAGAGCAATGACAATAAAATGCTACAGAGTGAAGTTTTACCTGGACCAGCAACGGGTTTCCGAAACGCAGCGCGCTCTCCAGGTTCTTCCTGAAGGCGTCATCCAAGAAGCTGGTTCTGGTGATTTTGCGGTCTTTGTACTCATTCATTATGAACTCTGTGGCTTGGCCTGATGGATCAATTATCAGCGGGTATCTGAAAAAGCAAAGGCAGACCAGGATTTAACACAAATATAACAAAAACTGTTAAAGAGATTTTATTTCAGGCTCCCTGGTGGAAACACGGACACTAACCGGTTGAAACGTTTGAGCATGATGGCATTTTCAGTACAAAGGTCATCAGCTGGGAGGGAGTTGGCTTGCCAGCGAAGTCTTTCGTCTGCGTTGGACAGGTACTCAGTTCTTGCAATGTCCGTACGGAACTGGAAGAGAAATGTAGAGTTGTGAAAATTGAGGATTACATCATATGGATTCAGATTTTAAAACTACACAGAGGCTAAAAAATGCTGTGGGTACTACTGAAAAAAAGACCAAAACAAAAATACCATAATAAAAGCTAAATGTTTGATTATTCTTCTACATATTTAAGTTTGAAGACATCAAGAGTATGGGGACCAGAGTTTCAAATACCTGAATGTTAGCCTGCTGCAGGTGATGAGACCAAGTAGTAAACAGGTTCTGTCTCATCTGCTGCTCAAAGTAACCAGCGTAAGTAATAAACGCTGCTGAGAGCAGGCAGTCCCCGGCGATGGTGGACATCTGGTTCTTGAATGTTTCGCTGGTTTTCTCCCAGCGCTCTCTTTCAGCGGACAGACTCTTCAGCAGTGCTGTGCTGCGGTTCACCTGAAAGCAGAGAGCAAAAAATATAAGAAAATGAATCCAGAACTTTCAGTTTTGAACAGAAGTGAAATAGCTGACATGTAGGAATCAGAGTCAGAGTTACCTTTGCCTCAACTGCAGCCAGATCAGCCTTGATGGCCTGAGCCTCGGAGATGAGGACCGCATACTCCTCTTTGTAGCGGGCAATGCTGGCCTCCAAGTCCCTGATCATCTGCTCCACCTCTTCTGCCTTCGTCTTATTGTCCTTTGCATCATCCTCAAGCTTCTGCAGCTCATTACGAAGAGGCTCCACGCGCTTCAGCATGTCGGCGTAATTCAGCTAGAGGATTGGTAGACCATGTTACCCTTTAGAAGAGCATCCTAACCAGGTGTCGTCCTAATTTTCTGATTATTTTGTTTTCCTACCTGAGCAATTGCCCATTTCACCATAGGCCCACAGGCCAGGGAAGCCCTGTTGACCTGGTCATAGTTGTAGCTCGGGTTGGAGAGGTAGTTTTTCTTCATCTTCTCACGAATGGAGTCACTAGATAAAGTAAAGCAGGAAGTTAACACACAGCTGCAATTTACTTGGTAAAATGTTTCTGTTACAGAGGATAATAAATCAAAGGAAATTTCTTGGGATTTTATGAAGAATTGTTTTAATGTTACATTGGGTATTCTCTTTTCAAAGCTAACCACAAATGAACATAGAAGCTGATACCTTCAGCCTATGCTTTGATTAAAAATCAAATGTTGACGGTAAAAAAAATAAATAAATTTTTAAATCAACTTTCAATCACATCTCCTGATTGCGGTGATTGAGTTTCATTACATAAAGACAAAACCTTCGTTCTGACATTAGTACCTCATTTCCTCAGAGGAAAAGTTGACTATGCTGCCGATGAAATTATCCTTGATAATAACTTGTCTGATTTTTTTCCAGTCATTGGTCTCCTCGCCCAGCAAAAGGCAGATAGACTCCAGAGCCAGTTTGACTGCAGCTGGGGGATTGGTCATAGCCCGTACTTCTACTAGATGCTGCCGCTTAATAGAACTCACAGCTAATAAAGGAGGAGGAGGAATGTGTTTATAAGAAAACCACCGGAGAAAGGAGGAGGATGAGGAGGACGACGGGGGAAAGTTTGAAACGTACAGAAGAGAGAGAGAGAGAGAGAGGGAGGGAGGGAGAGAGAGCATTTTAATAAGCAACTATAAAACAAGTCCTCTCTTATTTCACCTGATCTCTTCAGCAGAGAAGTTAACAATGGTGGGGATGAAGTTCTCTCTCATGATGATGGAACGGATCTGTTTCCAGTCTGTTGTGCTCTCCCCAAGGAGCAAGCAGATGGACTCCAGAGCCAGCTTCACGGCTGCGGGGGGGTTGGCCATGGAACGCACCTCCACCAGGTGCTGCTTCTTAATAGACTTAACAGCTATCAACACCAGGTGAACAAAAATAAGGATGATGACAAGGAAGGGGCAACGATGGGGGGTGGATGTTAGCAGAACATCATTATCATACTAACAGGACTGTGCAGAGGCTGCAGTGTGGGTTTAACAGTAAACAATTGAACAGACTGTTTAAAAGAACATGTTTTACAAAAAAGACACTTTACCATTCTGAGCCTCGATCACAGCAGGCTCCACCTGGTCCAGGTCCTGTTTGACTCTCAGCTGCTTGTCTTTGATCACTTCCTGCTGCTTGTACACAGCTTCCTGGATCTCCTGACTCATCACCTGGAATCAGAAAGGAAAACATAAAATGCAATTAAATTCGCCAAGACACCTCCAAAGACTGCATGGTTGATAGAAAAAGAAAGAGGCATATACTTTTTTCTTCTCAGCTTCTTGCTGGTCTTTGACCATCTTCTTCAGCTTGTCATTGGCAGCTGCATTCTTGGCCTCCAACTCCTGACTCTTGATCCTCAGATCACGACGAAGTTCCTCCACCTTGATGAGGCAACATAAATACAATCAGGCAACTGCTCAAACAAAGTACGGACAAAATAACAGACTTTCAGGTACCTAAGTGATTGCTTTTCAGGATTTCCTGTACTAATATGGCATTAAGAAGATGCAGGAGGAATGTACCTGGTCGACAGTTTCCTTGATCTTGCGGAGACCAACGTTCAGATGCATCTGCTGCTCCTCCAACTCACTGCGTTTCTCATTAAACAGGTTGGCGTACTGGTTGATGAAGTCAAGGTAATGGCGGGGAGTAATAGCCATAGTGTGACCACCACGCTTAGCTAGACGGTTATTAGCCTGAAAGATTTGGGAACAAGTTAAGTAAAGTAAAAGCAGAGGTGTTAATTAGAACATTAACCACTGCAGTGAACTTCCTTCCTACCTGGTGAAGAGTCTGATGTACAAACACGCAGCCGTTGACAATCGCCTCACGGTGAGAAGGCGGTTGGGGAAGTTTGTCGTAGACGATGGGCATGTAGTCTGGCACCTTGTAGTTGGGCTTCTCCAGATCCATCTTGCTGGTGAACTCCTTGCCCACCTGATAAAGTGCCTCTGTTGACCAGTCTCCGAACCAGTTCAACACACATCTAACACAGAGCAAAGTTTGCTATAAATACAAAGAAATGCTTCCCTTTCAGTGGTTCCCATTTCCATTTCTTCACAAAAGTCTGTACCTGTTGAAGAGGGCAGGAGATGTGGCAGCCCTGTCCTTTAGGCCTTCAGATGACGGGTTCATGGTGAAAACTACATGAAGGTTTCTGATAACCTGGCTGGTGAACCACTTGTACAGCTCCTCATGAGTGTCGAGCATCAGCCCCTCTTTCTGGGCTCCCTCCTTACACTGAGTCATTAGGGTGGCATACTCATCTCCCTCAAACAGACCGGGAACCTACAAAAAGACAGACATAATTAACGTAAGAACCAAATCATTATACTCAGAAAACATGAGCGTATTCACGATCTTAGAAATCAAACAGCAGTGTTTGTTCTCCCTTACTGAGTACAGAACACCTCACATAAAGGACACGCTTGGTGCAATACAACAAATAATGGCTCCAAGTTACCTCTCCATTGGCCAGCAGTGTGTTCATTCGCTCAAGGAATCCAGAGTCCAGCACGTTGGATTCATCCATGATGAAGGCGATCTTTTCGTTCTTGCAACCTGAGCGCCGCAGCACTGTACGCAGGTCTTCATCAAAGTCCTCCCCAGTGTATTTCCTGTGCACCTAACAGGACAAAAACAAGAATCAGTGAACAGACAGGCAAACGTAACAATATGACTAAATAAATTTGGCATATAGTTTACCAACCTTGATCTGATAGACACTAAGTCCGTTCATCCAGGCCACAAAGCGAGAAAGTGTCGTCTTTCCTGCTCCGCTTACTCCGATCAACAGGAGATGGCCCTGAGGCTGACGGAAGATTCTGCAAAAGGAAAAGGATATAAATGTTTGTAATTTACTCTAAATCAGGAAATTCGGATTTTAAAATGTCCAAGAACTGATGAATAACACTGTTAACACAAGTTCAGAAGATATTACTCACCGATCAATCCTGAGGACGTGGTCCAGCACCTCATTGAAGAGCACCAGAGGAACATCCAGCTCCTCCTCATAGAAGACCTTCAGACGGGCTTTCACGTAGTCCCTCAGTTCCTCCTGTTCTACTGGGATGTAGTCCTGCACACAGAAAGCCAATGCAGTCAATAAAAGTGGACTAAAAGCTGGAGGTCATTTCTCATTGTTTAAAATCTCAAAATGATCACATCTCTAATTTACCTTGGAGAGCCAGTTGCTGTAGAGGATAGGTCTGTTCAGAGCCTTCTCCTTATCGATGTTGGGGAAATGTTTGAGAGCAACGATGTCAATGTTTTCATCTGTCCACCTCCTCTCATCATCACCTACAAGCCTAAAAAACAACCACAGTCATTCCATTTGATCACTCTTTAAATGTTTACTCAAAAAGGACCAATAAGGTAGTAAACCTTATTTAACCTACCTATCCTGGAAGAGACGGAGAGCTTCATGTGCCCAAATGCGGATGAGACCCTCAACAGGTAGAGTCTCAAGTGGGCGCAGGGCCTCAAAGATGCCCCTCACCCAGCGGGTCATCTCTCTCGGAGAGTAGATGTAGTGAGGCTGAATGTCCTGGGTGAACCGCTCCTGAGGTGAAATAAATCATGTAAATAAATTAGCAACTAAATTACTGCACACTTGTTTCTATATCAACCCTGAGTTATGTCCTCTACCTGAGACATGGTGTAGAATTCAACCATCGCAGCAGTAAGAGGTTCAGCGTAAGTTCGCAGCGATGGGATGAGACGCAACATGGCGCGGTTGAAAGTTCCATAAATCTGGGTCAGAGAGGCCGGGCCTGGATAGTCCACATACACCACAGGAACATGTCGCAGGAACCTGGTGACAAGACACCACTGTTAGAACTTATCATACGCCACATTTTTAATGTTGTAGCAGCTCCTTTTAAAGCATCACTGTGCATAACTTTAGTGACCAAAGTGGCTGTAAAGGGTGAATACTGCACCTGTGTGTGAGGGGTTTCCTGCCAGGATCAGTGGGAGGGTTACAGGCTCCAACAAACTGAATCCTCTCCAGTTTTACCCAAGTCTGGTCTGAAGTGCGATAGAAGCCTCCATGTTCTACCATCTACAAAAACATGAGGATTTAAACATTCGACACAGTTTTATATATTATATGTAAACAATAACAGTTTAAAGAGTTATCACAACTGTGGCAGTATCTATACTAATACTTTATCCTACCTGTCTGAGGAAAGAGATGACTCTCTGTGTGCCGTACTTGTCCATGTCTGGCAGATTGATCTCGTCACAGAACAACACCAGCCATTTGCCCAGCTGGACTGGGGCGAGGACCACGCCATTCGGGGTGCGACGGTACTCGCAGTAGTGGTCAAAGGTCTTCAACAGGAGTTCGGGAGTGGTGGCGCTGGAGAAGTTCAGACCAACCACCTGACAGAAAGCAGTTAGAGGAATATGACAATTACAAGCATTAACTTCCCTAATTTTAGTCATTGGGTTCTTCATAATTTGACACAAAATCAAATCTGTAAAACAAAAAAAGTCCAGTTTAGTTCAGTCTCACCTCCATGTCAGGCAAAGCCCTGAGGGCACTGAACAGCGTCATTGTCTTTCCAGAACCAGGGGGTCCACACAGTACCAGTGGTTTGTGCTCTGCTAGCCACGTGTAAAGCAAAGCTTCATGGCGAACTGTGTCCAGGGTGGGAACGACAACATCTGGGGATGCCACTTTGTGGGTTTCCACTTCAATTTGGGGCACCTTGCCCTGCCAGGACTGCCACTCACCTGAGATGCACACCTAAACAAGTATAAAAAGATATTTTTTTATCATGTATTTAAGCTTTTCCTGACTTCAAATAGAAGGAAAAAATTACCAGTAAATCTTCAAAAAAGAGAGGAGGATGTACCTCATAGTCAATGATGGGAACATTGGGAGTGGAGGGGAGGGGCACAGTGGTGATGCGACGGATGTATTCCCCAAGCTCGGCCCTCATCTTCAACCGTCCATCACCAGAGAAGGACCAGAGCACGGCATAGATCAAATACCTCTGTGGGAGAAACCAAAACAAAGAAAGTCAGTTACATGTTCAGTTATTACATCAACTAACCAGGCTGTAAGTTTACTGCAAGAACAGATTATAGAACTCCACCTGCATGTATCTCTCCAGCTGGTCAATGGGCATGGGGAAATCTGGGTGGTTGTTGTTGTACAGAGCCACGTTACGACAGGCTTGGTGCAACATTGAGAACAGTGAACCCAAACAACGCAGGCGGGTGAAGTCCATGATGTGCTCCATCTTTGAGGCGTGCTCCAGGGCCTTGATCACTAGGCCTGTGGAGGTGAAGTATGGCTGCAGGATTCCTGCAGAATCTCTCTGGATCTAATTTAAAACACAAACATCAGCGTAAATCAAAAGTTTGACTGGTACTGGGGTTTTTTTTGTGCGTTTTCTGCTCTTTTAAGGACCTGCAGCATTGGAGAAGCAGTCTCCTCCTCGTCCTCCGTGCCTTTCCTGTTGCGCTGAGCCTCATCCTCTCCCTCATCCAAGGGGATGCTGCGAAGGCGGGACAGGAAGTTGTTGAAGATCATGTCAGTGCTGAGGACATCCTCACTGAACCAGACCATGCCACAGCGAGACACAGTGGCAAGGGTCGCATACTTCAGGTCCTGCACTTCAAACATCACACGCACCTGGATAGAAAGAAGAGTTAAAGGTAAATAAGCGTGTTGTTACAAACAGTTGTCCGAGCTCAAAGTGCTGCGCTCTTACATTTGGTGGTAAACTCAGACGCTCGCCGTTTGGCAGAGTGAGCAGCTTGTTGTCATCCAGTACTGAGTTCAGATTTTCAACCCACTCTGGGTCGACGTCACCGTCAAAAATGATCCACTGACGCTTCTGCAGTTCACCTCTCACATTGTCAATGATCCTGAAATTTAAGAAAAAAGGTAATTAACAAAAGTTACTTTTAAAACTGTCATACTTAGCAACATTTCTTTAAATGAATAAACCTAACTTACTTCCTGAGGATATGAGTGAACAAGCCGTCGGTCCATTCTCGTGTGTTGGGGTCCAGGGTTCCATAAAGGTGGTCTTTGCTGATGGCCTTGGGGTCGATAATGTGGGCCACACCCTCAACACCCTCCAGCCTCTCCAGGGCTTTGAGCAGCACCCTCCAAGCCATAGTCTTGCCACTGCCAGAAGGACCCACCATCATCAGACCGTGGTTGATCTGCGTGATCTGGTAGAGCTGGAGCACCTGGAAGAGGTTTCATAAACAGCACTTTTAAGTCCCAATCTGGATTTGGACCTTAAGTTGTACATTTTACTGGCTAGATACACAGAAAAAGCTGTCAACTACATTTATCTTCCTACCTTCTCCACCCACATGCTGCCAACATCGTCACCGTCTCCGTAGGTGAGGTACATCTCTGTGCAGACCTTCTTGAGCTCCTCCCTTAGAGCAGTCATCTCTCCACGCATGTACTGAACTCCAGGGAAGACATCCGACAGCAGGCTGAACAGCAGAGGGATGTCTTCAGCCACCAGCTTAGGGACCATGGTCTCACACACACTCTGGATCAGGATCTAAAGCAGATGGAAACAAACTCACTCAAATCAAATCCACCAAAACTGAACACAACTTGACTGAACTTCAGATTTCATGGTTGGACTGTTTTGGTACCTCCTGTTCAGGAAGGTTCTCAGCAATGTCATTCTCATCGACGTCCTCTCCACGCTCCAGCTTCTCCCTTTTGATTTTCTGGATGCGCTCACGCTTGACATTGCCAGCACTGATCAGCACGCTCTTGAGGGCACGGAGACCGAAGTCATAATGGCTCTGGGATGACAGCTGCTCATCGCACAGTCTGAAAACGAAGAGAATCGTTTAGAGGGAGAAACAACAACATAAAAACACCCTCTGTAGCCTCAAAACTGTTTCAATTTGCGTCACATATGATACACACTTGAAGAAGGGTACGATCTTCTTGGCGAGGATCTCAGCTGTTCGGAAGCCTTGTGAGTACAGCATGACCTGTGCAATGAGCTGACGGTCGGGCTTCGTCATGGCCAAGCTGCGGAACAGCTTCTTCAGGTTGTCGGGCAGGTTGGAACGGCCAGCGTAGCCAGGATTCATGGTGATGAAGATGGCCATGTCTGGGCTCACCTTCACCTGCTTGTTCAGGAGCTCCGTCGTGACAGACACACCTGAGACGACAATACTTGTTACACAGAGAAGTCTTCAATCTTGGCTGTAGAAATGAAGTATTTTCAGACATTTAGTTTGTGTTTAGCATGTCATATAGACAATACATTGGAAGTTAAAAATAATACTTAATATCCTCTCAAGAAGCTGTTGGAAAGTGCTTAAATGTGATTTTTCGAATATATTAATATTTCATTAAAAGAATAAATAAATCTAACAATGCTACATACTCTTGTCTCTGTTGGGGTTGCTGTGTTCCCTCAGGGCCACCTGGATGTACTGGACCTGCTGGGAGACGGCAGACAGCATCCTCTCTTCCAGACGATTGAACTCATCGAAGCAGCCCCAGGCTCCCACCTGGCACAGACCCACGAAGATGCGGCCCATAGCCTGGGAAAAAAAAAAAGAAAAATATTTTTAAATGTACTTAATTCAATAACAAAATTATTAATATTAATGTTTTAAGCTTTGTGGAACTAAATGTCTACAGTCATGTACCTGGAAGTCGAAGGTTTCGTCACAGTTGAAGACCAACACAAAGCGGCCGAGCTGGTGACCGAGAGCTTTTACTGATTCAGTCTTTCCTGTGCCAGCGGGACCTGGAGGCAGTTCACATTCAATAATGTTCAGTATTTAATACGAAACACTATTAAAGAAAATAAATGATCAACTTATTGGAAAAAAAAAACCTCTATTCAACTTCCATACCAAATGGTGATCCTCCAAGTCGTGCCTCCAGAGCTTGGGTCATGGTCAGATAGCAGCGGTCTGTCAGTGGAGTCTGGACAAGTTTGTCCTGAACACCCAGGTACTCAAAGCCGTAGTTGAACTTGGCATTGGCCATCTGAATGGACAGCTGCTGCAGGACGTCTGTCTGCTTGGGGTCAAAGTAGAAGCGCATCTGGCTGAGCCACTCGAAGGACTTGGGGTTGTCGATCTTGTTCTTGATTAGAGTCCTGGTCACGTCACGCTGGTGCACCAACTCTGTGATCTGAGAATGGAGCGCAAGGAAATTTAGGACAGTTCTGTTGCATCTTTTAATGTTTTGTTTACATAGTTGTAAATTAGATGTACGCTCTACTACAATCCAATAAATGTTAATTTCACAAAAAAAAAAAAAAAGTCCTAACCAGGTGTTCCAGTTTCCTCCGGCGGAGAGGAGGTTGCTCCATCAGGACGGTGTCAGCCAACACGTTGAGAGTGGCCTCCACGTTTGACTGCACTCCCTGCATGGGTGACATGTCCCCGCCACCGGAGATGGTGGTCAAAGCCGACTCGATGTTCTCAGACCAGGCAATCTGGGTGGACAGGACCACCAGCTGGGCCTGTAGAACAAAGACAATAAAGTGAAATGAAGACAGAAGCAGATTTTTATGTTTGTATTATTGTAACTCAATAGCATAATTTGCTGGGTGCCAACCTGGTAACGATCGATCCAGTTGATGTACTGGTTCAGGTCGATGGCTGTACCCTTGTTGAAGGCTGTGACCTCAGTGACCGACTCAGCGAGCAGCTTGGCCAGCGTCACTCTCATCTCCTTCTCCACCAGTGTGAGCCACTCGTTGATCTTTGGGTGCTGTGTGATGGAGACCGGTGTCTTGTAGAGCACCTCCTCTCCCTCACGGGAGGAGATTCCCAGCACCTCAGTGTTGTCCTCATTGAGCAGGATGCTGGAGACGCCAGCAAACATCTTCTTGAAGTGCTTCTGGAGCTTGGCCACATTCTTGCTGTTGCCGATGATCTCAAGCAAGTCTTCATCTCCAACGAAGTAGAACCTGTCAACAAAAGAAAGTTTAAATCAGCACATCAGAATCTGTTTTTTTAGTATTCAACATCATCCCTGACCTCCGAATGTGATTAGGATCATGCATTTTAATAATCTAAATTCCCTCCACCTGCTTGCTCTACCTCTGGAACTTTTTCCTACCTTGGGAATGAAGATCTCTCCCTCTCCAGATACTCTCCAAGAGCTTTTTGGATTTTTCCCAGCAGGTCAGCCAGTCGCTCCAGGGATCTCTGCACTCCCTGTATGTTCAGCACATCCATCACCAAAGGAGACTTTGTCACCTTCTTCATCAGAGCCAAGAACTCTGTGCTGATGCTGCAGGATAATGACAGAAAATGCTGCAGTGAATGGAGATTTAACAAGAGTGCACCCACACTAGATGTAAAGTCTGGAAATTAACTTGTTTTATTTATTAAAAGTATCTGTGCTGATAAAATTTATAGCATTTTCTCTGCATAGATTTTATTGAGCTAAGCTTAGTGTCCTGGGTTTACCTCTGGAATCTCTGGGTTTCTACAGGCAGCAGGTGTTTAATGTCAGCACTTCCTGTGAAGATGCCTTCCAGATAAACCCAGCGGCGCTGAACGTCAATCCATACGTCAAAGAGGGCCATGATACGGTTGAGTTTGTCCTCCCAGCTCAGGGCATCTTCCTCAAAAACCTGACATTTGAAGGAGGGGAGGGGGGTTAATTATGAAACAACATAAAACATTTGAAAACCATCATCCTAAGTAACAGTGTTTAAATCTGTTCACCTTGTAGTAAGGAGACAGCTTCATGGCAGAGACACTGTTGATGTGTTCCTTGACTTTGTTGAAGAGGTCATCCCAGCCTCTAATCAGACGGCACTTGTTTTGGTAGTTCACCAAGTCAAGTTCGTATGAGTTCCACACTTCACGGATCTGCAAAAAAAATCAAAAACATTCAAGTAATTTACTCACTGAAAGCTGTAGATGTAAAGAAAAAGAAAAAAAAGCTGCCGAGCTCTTTTGAACTCTTCCTCTTCACCTGTTTAAGAAACTCCTCCAAGGCCATCTCTCCTTGAGCTACCAGGAGCACATCTTTCACCACCATCTCGTTCTTCTGCAGATCCACATCCCAGATCTGTCCCAGGGTCAGCTCTGAAAGCACCCAGTTCACGTGTAGGCGCTTCATCAGCTGCTTCCAGTGGCGATCCTTCAGAGCCTCTGATTTCAGCTCGATCACCAACATGTTGACCTAGAGCGAGAAGAAAATGTCAGTAAAAAACTTTTTACTTCCCTTATGAGTCAAAAAAATGTATTTAGTGGGAGCAACAAGTTCTAACCTTCAAGTATCCCTTAAGCAGCCTCTGAACATACTCATAGGATGCATATTGTCTCAGTCTTGCTTGGAAGTTCTTCAGCTGGTTAAGAAGCCCATCCAGACTTTGGCGAAGCTGCGCACACAAAATACAAATAGTTGTTGTCACTGCAGAATTAGACAAATAAAACTACAGCAACGTAGATTTTTCAGTTTGTTTGTGGTACCTTGCGAGGCTGCACAGAAACCCACGGCTGCTCTTTCATTTGGTCGATCTGCTCCCACACCTTTGACAGCTCAGACCACACCTCTTTCAGGTCGTGTAGCTCCTCCAGAGCCACCTGACACCAACAAAGGCAGAAACGTGTCAAAAGACAAACATATTTAGAATTAGGTCAGGTTAAAAATATAAAAGGGTGCAATTAGGAGGTACAGCTAATGTGTAAATTCAATATTTGTATTTCAAGGAACCACTCAGTCAACAATTGATTTGTTAGGTGTGCTCAATGCATTCAGACATTACCTGCACTCTCTCTTCACTCCCGCTGAGCAGACCGGTGTCAGTGAGCTCCAGGGCCTCTTTGGCACGAGCACATTTCTCTCTTTCAATCTTCAGACGACTGAAGTTGCCTTCGTAGATAGTCAGGGATTGAAGAGCCTCCTCTGGACGGAGGTTACCCTGCAGAACCAAAGTGTCAGACATTCAAATAAACTCGTGATTTCCTTTCCCCTCCTTTTGTTGTTCGGAGAAAATATCTGCTTACAGCCACAGGTTTGGTCTTCTCCCAGTCATTAAGCAAGTCAGTCGTGCGGTTCTCCACAGCTTTGTCCTCTTGGACAATCTTCATCTGAAGGTTGGCCACCTGCTGCTGAATAGCAGTGTCTTTGCGCTTCATTATGTCACTGAACGCACCCCATTCACCTTCAATGTTGTCAATGTAGAGCCAAGATGGAGGGAACTGGAATCTTTGCTTCTCCAGCAGACGCTGTCCGTTACGGAACAACTACAAGTAAAACGACGGGAGAATATTAGAACTTCATTTTTTAAGGATTAAATTAAAAATAAGAAGATACTAAATGTGATTACTTACTTCCACATTTTTCTCAAACTGTTTAATCTTGCGCTTCAGGGTCTGGACGTATGTTATGAATTCAACAGCATCTGAGGTGCTGGCCGTGTCCACAGAGTGTTGTTCAAGATCTTGTCGGGACTGGTGAGGAACAAGAAAATGCGTAGGAGAAAAAAATGTATATATATTGCTCATAATCATCATTGCTGACACTTGATAACTTTTTTTTTTTTTAAATCATATTTTACCTTAGAGATCTGAGAATGAAAATCCTGCATGTTTTGGCCGAGCATCTGACCAAACTTGCTCAGGACTTCTTTGTGCCAGGAGTCGTATTTCAAGTTCACCTTTGACTGAACCTGTTCACAGGATCAAATACAAATATTTAATATGGGAAAAACAAAAATATTAGAGTGTTGAAGGAAACATCACTTCATTCTAAGAAACAGGGGAAATAATCCCTCTAAAATGATTTTTAAAAACAATCTTTTAACCACATTTTAATTTATTTTCCAAAATGAAATTGTCTGCAGGTGTTTTAAAAAGTTTGCCGTGGATCTTTACCTTGCCATAATCAATGACCACAGGTCCAAATTCTTTGCGAGTCTCAGCATTGTCAAAAGTTCCTCGCGCTTTGCGGATCTGGACCAGCAGGGCCTGCCACTTGGTGAGGTCTTCACCGAGACGGTTGTAGATGTTTTCAGCTTGCATATCCCACAGACACTGGTACTGCAGCCACACCTGGAAACGGGAAACAAAGAAAGAACCTGTAAGTTTAAGTTACCCAATCAAACTAAATTAACTCTTAACTCAGAATTAACTGACTAATTTTAATGTTGTTGCTACAATAAGTCAGCTCTTACCTTTACGTACTGCTCCACCTCACTGACGATGTCCCCCACTGCGCTGTAGGCTTCTTCCAAGGCTGCAGGACCATCTGGCATCCTGGTCAGAGTGTTACGGTAGAACTTCTCCTCCTCTGAGAGCTCGTAGTGCACGCCCACCTGATGAGGAAGGATAAACGGGTTTAGATAGAAGTACATTATGAGACAACAACCAAGCATCTGAGCAAAAAGACATTCAAGAACCTGTTCTAAATGTTTTGATTAATATGTGTCATTCTCCCAGATATACACCACAAATATTCATGCCTACCTGGTATCTCTGGCTCTGGATCCTGGGCAGGAAAAGGATGATGTTCTCCCAAGCAAACATCTCCTGGTAGAGCTTGTGGCGGCAGTCTTCAATTGGTGGATTCAAATAGATCACCTGGTTAGTAATCCTCAGCTCATGGACAATGTTCTGAGAATAAAAACAGAAAGAAATACAAATGTCAGGTGTGTCAATATGTCCAATGTTTCTGTGGTGAAAGCAGCATTTAAGAATAAACATGACATGAAGCTACAGTGTAAATAATCACAACAGCTACCTTGATCTTGGGCTCTCCTCCAGGTTTGTGACCGACTTGTGGAGCCTCTGTGTCCATGTCCACGTCAGCTTTGTCTTCCACCTGTCCATGAAGCACCTGGGTCCAGGCCTTCAGACCAGCCTGCAGGCGCACTCCAAGGATGCGTTCAATCTAACGGAACATTCACAAACTCTAGTTTCGTAGCACACAAGCAGACCCTTACAGAATCATCAGCATTTTTATTTGGACATACACACCTCAATGTCCAGCTTATTGACCCAAATGGGTAAGTTGGAATAAGAGTGCAGATTGAGGTCGTCCACAGCTTTCTGGACACGGCTGAGAATGTCAGAGAAGGTCTTGTGGTCGAACATGCAAGTCTCAAGAGAGCGAACCTCCAGATCTATTTTCTCCTCAATCAGCAGGAGGTCATCAACCTAAAAAAGGAGCAACAGAAACATTTCACGTGATAGCCTGTTAAATCTGTTCAATTATTCTTTTGTGAATACTTGAAGAGTTTATACTACAAGTAATTAAGTAAAATAATGAGACCAACTTTCTCCTGGAAGTTGAAGACCGTCTCTGCCAGCCTCTGGACATAAGGATCCAGCTTGTAGGACTCCCAGACCAAAGTGATGCCCTCAGTAACGAGAGCCTGAACCTCTTTTTTAAGCCCAGCCACCAGCAGAGAGATGGAGGACCTCTCCTCCACTTTCTCACAAGTACGCTCGTAGGTGCGCACGCTCTCAATCAAAGAGATGGCGAATGGGTACAGCTGATTGGCCTGGTGGGCTTTGTTGACGATGGCCAAAGGGACGCGGAAGCTTAACCACTTCAGGTTGCGGACTTCTTTGGATAGGGTGATGATCTCCGGGAGGAAGTTGACTTTGAGTTTGAGCATGTTTCCCGTCCTTCCACGAGCACGAGTATTCTCAATGGTGAAGATCCGGCCAGACACACCGAGGTTACGCTGCTGCACCTGGTTTACAAAAGAAAGGGATGAACAGAGCTGAGACATTTTCAGGATGTTTAAAAATATGATGCATTAAAAAAAAAACATAAAACATGCTTTATACCTTGCGAGCCCAGTCATCAAATATCTCTTGAGTGTTCAGCTTAGCTCTGAAGCTATCCCCGTCTTGTTTTAGCTTCAGCCCTTCCACGTGGTTCTCCCAGCCTTTTCCCAAAACATCTTCCACCCTCTTCATGTACGCAGTCAGCTGACGGTCGATCTGTTTGGCCCAGATGATGGAGCCGGACACAGGCGGCAGGTCCCGAACGTGGCTCATCTTACAGGCCTGGCTCTGAGGGTACTGGACCTTGAACTTGTCGTGCAGAGACTCTATGTCATCTTTCACGCGCTGAATGAGCTGCGTCTGGTACTCCCGAATAGCGCCGCGGATGTGGGGGCGCACAAAGAGGGCGTTGAAGCGGGAGAAGATGCGGAACATCTCGTTGGCGTTCTTGGCCGTTCCCAGCTGATCCCGCAGGCGGGCAGTGATACGGGTCTCCACGCGGTCGATGCGTTCATCGTAGCGCTTCATGGCAGCTTCCCAGGCTTCCATACCTTCCTTAGACACATCCAAGCCGTCAACCTCTTTCACGTTCTCGTATGCCAGGTTGACCTCTTCGATAGCGTTGGCATCAGCGGCATCAAAAAGAACCCCAGCTACTTTCATATCTTCAGGCTCAACTGCCTCTCCAGCAGCGTGTTGCGGCACCGCAGAAACCTGGAGGAAAAGAGGTAATTATTCATTTATTAAAAAGGAACTAATGGAATAAAATCAGTTCAAATGGAACCACTGCAGATGCTGAAGGTAATTCACCTGAGGCCTCAGCACACGAACAATGACAGCCCTCAGCTGCTCGTGTTGCCGTCTGAAACGTCTCATGTGGTCCAGCCTGGACTGGAGCTTTCTGTGAGCAGGGCTCAGACGCCACACCATCTTCAGGTTCTCCTCCCTCTTCCTCTTCACAATGTCCCTCAGAAGCACTTGCAACTTTTCATACTCATCCTCCCAGGTCTGGAACACCTCGAAGCAAGCCACCATCACCTGCAAGCAGAAGATTTATGAACATTTAATGAAAACTGTCGACCATTTTTATCGACTGTGGGGAAAGAAAAGAGATTCATCCAGACAAACCTTTTCAAATTCTTCATAAGCAACATGCATGAGCTTCCTGGTACCCAACACCTTGAGAAGCTGGGAGCTCAAGTCTCTGGAGATGGCCTCCACTAGACGCAGCGCTCTCTGGATGGGATACTTGGTATTCCTTATTTTTTTCAGGTGAGTGAAAATGGCGATCAGGGCTTGACGGATCTTATCAAGCTCTGAGGCAGAAAGCAGATCATTGAGAGGGAAGTCTTTCATCAGAGGATTGTAGTCATTCACCGTTTCCACAGCCTGTTTCAGACCTGCGAGGAGGAGCAAAGAAAACAACTAAATTGAATCAAACTTGAACTAATGACAAGAACAACAAAATGCCAAAATAATGATGGTCTTTGTTTTAACTGCTTGTCACGCACCAGTGTCTGTGTCAAAGCTGACAGTAGCGTGGAAACGTTTGCCATGTTTGAGGATGTCCAGAGTCAGCAGAACCTCAGGGCTTTCCCTTTTCTCCTGGATTCTGTTCAGGGCTCGTTCCAGATTCAGCCAGAAACTGATCTCCTGCAGGGCTGTGCCCGAGGCTGGGTCACGGTCGAGCTTTGTCACCTGGTGGGGTCAGAGAGCAAACAGTCGTTTTGTAAGAAATCTAGACATTTTTCTTTACTTTTACTGTGCTATCTAGCGATGTTTTTCTTATATAAAATAAGCAAACGTCTCACTTTCTGGATCTCCCTGATCCACCGGTTCACTCCAGACTGCAGCTGATTCAGAAAAGTTGGGTCTTCAACTTTGTCCCCAAAGTCTGTGACCTTGGGCTTCTCCCCGTGCTCGTAGCACTGCTTGGCTACATTTGTGATGATGGGGTGGATGAGCAGGCTGATCTCAGGAATTTCGATGTTCTGCTGCAGGTGGAGCAGGCCCATCTCCAGCTCCGCAATCTTTTTCTCAACAGAGGGGGCCATCTTATCCCCATCTCTATCGGGTTTGGCAGAAAATTATACAACCGGTTAATTGATTTCCCCCCATTTTTATATTCACTTCTAAATGCCAAGTTCAAGACTCACAGAAATGATAATAGGAGAACATTACCTATCTGCTTTGCCAGACTCGCGGATGTAGGACTTGAAGAAAGGAGCAACAGCGTTGCTGATGAACGAGTGAAGAGTCTCGTAGGGAGAATCCTCACTCAGGGTCAGGACGCGAACTTGAGTTGATATGGGCTTGTCTGCATCAATGACACCCGTCCTCTTGATCAAAGCCAAGCTGCATCAGACAAAACAGGGAACACAGTTTTGAGAAATAGCAATTTCAGAACATATGCGCCATTTGTTCTTCAGTTTTTTTTTCACTTTTCAGTGAATTAAAAGGATCGTTAACCTGTTGGACTTGATCCCATAGTGTATGTCAATGCTGATGTTGTAAGTGATGGACTCCTTCTCCTCCTCTCCTTCATCGCCAACATCCTCTGCGGGAAGAACAAATAGTCATCTCACCTACTTGCGTTCAACCCAGACCCCGACTTCATTTAGTTAGTGTGACTCACAAAATAAAATACAGATATCTAAAAGCAGTGCACTTTGCATCGTATCATGAGCGTTTCTGGTCCAAAAACCAGAACGGAGAGATGACTCTGTGGGCGTGGATCCAACACCTACAGGCTCAGAGACTTGGTCTGGTCATGTGTGCTATCAAAAGGACAAGGATTCAGCACTCAAATGAAATGAAAACAGCTCAGAGTCTGGCATCGCGCTGAATGCATTTGCCTGAAGAAAACTGAGCATACTGTGTCTATTGACAAACTGCTTCACATGATTAAAAGCCCAAAAAGGTGCACACAACATGACTCGTAGTTGGGACAAAGAGTCATTCTTTATGAGCTGCAGTGATTTTTCAAGTCCATTTGAACTGGAGCATTTGTTGTTGTTTGACTCTTATTTTGTTCAGAAAACTTAGTGCCCCAAAATGTACAGCATTTCGATATAAATGCAGTATTTTACTGATCACAGTAACGCTAAGTATCATAAAACAAATATCAGCTGAACTTGAAGTGCTGAGGTCCATATTTGCCCACCCCACCCACTGTGGCGTAGTTGATATAACAAGTAAACTGATGGGTTTTATTTATTTTAAGGTGGATGTTAAAGTAGTTTCATTTGGACTTTTGGTTGGAAACTAAAAGCTCATTTGCAGAGTAAACGATGGAAGTTAATTCCTCGGTTACGCCTTCGTAAAAGGTTAATATTATCGTTATGCGACACACATTTCTTTGAATTTTAACTCCTCGTAAATGTACCTTTGAGAGCACTCCTCTCGACCAAGATGCTCTGAACCTGGGAATCGGCCAGAAACTTCCTCATCTGCTCCACGGAGCTCTTCTCCTCCAGGGCGGTTTCCAGCGAGGCCGGGGCCTCGCCGCCATCTTCCAGGAGCAGCGGCACCAGCTTCCGAAGGTGCTTCTGCAGCACCGAGGTGTCCGCGACCGTCTGGACGGCCGAGACCTCCATGGTGCCGGAGCCTTCCTCCGTGCCCCCGCCGTCGGACATCTTTATGGGGTCAACGGTGGACAAAACGTTGTTTGAAGGCGGACTAAAAGACAACGACAACTATGCCGGGTGGACAGCTCTGTCACAGGCTGTCTACCGCTGTCAAATCACCGAAGTAGCTTTTATTTTCGCGAAGGATTGTGGTCCTTGTCGTTCAACGGCTGGCTGATTCAATGGATTTTGTTGTTGTAAGACTACAATACCCACAATTCCGTCAAACCGAATCTTTTTGTCGTAGCCAATAACGCCCGCTAGGGGGAGTAAGGGAGTAGTTTGCGGTGATGCAGCAAAATTTGATGCTTTTGTTCTGGAAAAGGTGATTTATTGTTTATGTAGCACCGTTTTTCACGTCTCGTCAGATTTATTAACCTTTATTTAACGAGGCAAATCCCATTGGTGTAAACAATTACAGCATGTCACAATCTGACACTCACATGAGGAGTTGGTTTTCGCAGAAAAGTTCATAAAATTTGATGCAAGTTGCATTAATGTTCATTTTTTGCATGTTTTCATACACTCCAGTGCTTTTTTTGGATCCACCGTTAAGACAAACTAATTAATACAGTATGTAAAGAATAAAACTACTATATTTCAGCATATGTTTTGGATGTGCATTTTTCAATGTATTGTTTTTTTCACCTTTTATTAATTAAGGCCATGAAATAGCTCTTTTAGGGATGGGTCAAATTAGATCGTTATCACAAATGAAAAATCCGAAAAGCTGAAGTTGTCAATAACTCTGTGGAAAAATAAAGAGAGTTTCACAGAGTCCTAGCACACACTGCAAAGATTGAGCAAACACGGGATCACACGTCGGAATTACATACAGAAAAGTAAAACTACCATGGTTTTAGTGTTTTATTCAATAAATATCATCAACATAAAGTAAACTCTGTTTCAAAGAGTGTTCATAGTTTTAAAAAAAGGTTTCAAATGAAGAGAAAACAAGACAAATAGTGTGTAAAACCATAACCCTGAGTTAAAAACATTAAATTCACAATTTTTACAGCATTTCTCTGGAAGCTACATATGAAATGTAACTGTTTGGCCAGCATTAAATGGCTTTAACATGATTGACCCAACTTGAGGAGCCAGACTACTGGATCAAAATAGAAGCAAAGGTTTAAGAAATACAGATATAAGAGAGTAAAACAGTCTCACTCAAACCATTTTTAAATTCAAAAGCCTCATTTCAAACACATGCTTGCAGACAAGGTATTATACTTGTACCCAAATTAAAAATAAAGTCCTAATTTCAACAAAGTCTGAAGCCTTTGCAATCAAATTAAAAGCTCCAGGATCAAGCTTTGCACAGTAAAATATAAACTAGCTTGTTCAAAACAATAAGGTTACAGCTGATCCATTTGTGCAAGAACTGACCTGAGCTTTGATCATCTCTAAATGAGATACAAAAAAGAAACAAAAAAAAGCCAATGTAGTTAATAAACCACGGCTATGTAACAAGTCTGTGAAACGAAACTCAATTGTCTTCTGGGAACTTGAACTTGGCGTAGACGATGAGCATGACCATGGACATGACGACACACAGGGAACCGATCACGAGGTAGGCGATGCCCAGGAAGTCGTTCTTTCCACCCATCCAGGACACGTTGCTGAACACCACCTTCTTCCTCCCGTCAAACCTCAGGACGGGATAGTCTGAGCAGCACGGGTTAAGGCTCTGCACCGAATACACGTATACGCCAAAAATTCAAGTAAAATCAAAAGAAAAGGAAAGCACTGACATCGTGCTAATGCTTTTACTCGAGCACTGAATGTGCCAAATATTTACATACAAATTACTATTATTTTTAGCTCAATTAATAGTAATTTTAAAAAATGCTGCTGTGCATTTTGGTAAGTTTTTTTTACCCATCTACAAACTTACATTATAGCACAGTATGATGCATTATTCAGCCTGCATGGAGTTTAAAATACGCTAAAACAGGCAGGTCCGTTATGGAAACTTTCAGATATAATATTATTAATATTAAGTAAAACAAACAAACAAAAAAACAATAATTCGTTGAAGGAATGCACACCACCTGCCACCTTTCGTTTTAGACTAAGATCATCTTCTGTTGAGAAATGACGCAGTTGTAGCCGTTTCGGTCTAACCTTAGGTCGGCCATTTGTAGACGTCCATCCAAGAGAATTCCAATAAAATCTGTCCAGACCTTCTTGCTAACCCTACAGACTTTATTGCCTTATAACCGCAGATATTTATTATTTGCGGATAAAAGGGGTTAAGTCCTGCGAAGCAGTGAAAAGCTCATTTACATAGCTTGTTTCAGTGCAGACGGGGATCATTATTTGCCTGGCTTGTTTACCTGCGTCAGAAGATTTGCCTGTTTTGTTGTCTTTTAAGAGTCTCCTGAGTCATTGTGTTCGTTCAAACTATTTAAAAGCAGAACCACACCTAACCAGTCCAACAAGCCGAGGCTGCACTGCAGTGGTTGGAACGTGACACCTCACCTCCCTGTTTCCCCTTTCTAAAAGACAGCTCTACGCAGAACACCTTAAAATGTGCTACAGATCCACATTAAAACACCTAACCGCTTAGCCTGATGCCCATACATAAATGATCCTGAACTGCTTGTGCTTCTTTTCTTTCTTGAAAGAATAAAATTCATTTCGAGGCAGACAGTCTCAGTGCTTTATATCACGTACTGATTCTAATCAACTGCCTGATATCTTTTTGTGTCCTCAGATGTTCTTTACATTAAATCCTCCTCAGATGATGGCCGATCATCGCCAACTGTGAGAACAGTTTACAGATAATGAGCTAAAATTAGGTTTGGTCATAGCTGAGGCTCATTCTCAACACATGCTCTGTGTGCTTATACAGGTTTTAGACAAACAGTTCTTCCAATTTCTCTAACCACTTAGAGTAACAGTATCTTACAGGAAACGGTTTAAAAGGATACTGTAGGAAATTTCAAGGGTGTAGTTCCCAGCTGGAAGACCTTCCTTATAATCCCCCTCTGTGATTCGTCGATAAAGCTTCCTGAAGTTAGGCAGAGCCGCTCTCCTCATCCACACCAGGAAGTCTTGATTGAGGAAGCCGTTGTTGGACGGGTCCGAAAAGTCCAGCTCGTACACAGCCCTGGTCCAAAATAAGGGTTTCACGGTATCTGAAAGTAGAAGTGTTCGCCGCTTTAGTTCTTTCAAAACAATATTATTTACCTGCATCTGAAGATAAATAAAGTAAGTGGTAAATTAGACTCAAGTTCCAACCATTGAAGGCATTCTTCAGGGGTTCGACACTTGGGTTCCTAAATTTGACATTGTAGTCGGTCCACCAAGCAATGCCCTTCCCGTCGAAAGGCACCAGATTTCTTTGCCCGTTGACGTTCTGATACAGCTTGAAGGTGTCTTCAAAAAGCAAACATAAAGGAAGAAAAATGAGCGCTTCCCCGACACGTCGAATGAACAACCTGAACAGGACGTTTACATTTCGTTCATACCATTGAACATGCTGTTTGCGACTGCTCCACACGGCACAATCGGTTTGCCGTTGCTGTCCACCCTGTAGGGTTTACAGTCCGTACTGGGATCCTTTAAAAAAAAAAAAAAGGTAGAGATGACAGTAAGAGCTCGGAGTACGTGTTGTGAATGACTCTCAGCTACCACCACGCCAAATTTGAGCTCGATGTCTGTAAAACAAAATGAGTTGTAGCCATTTTTGTGTTGGCTAAAGTCGATTAGCTGTGCTCGCCATCTTGAACTGGGCTCTCTCCAAAATTTAACCAGCTGAAGATGTCCATCCAATGCTTACTTTAAGTGGATATTTTACCAATGCTATTGACAAACGAACACGCTTACAAAGACGTTGGCAAAAACGTTAATCGCCTCCTGTCTTCAGCAGAGGGGGTGATCATAATAACAGGAGTGTTGTGCGTATTTGTCATTTTACCTTAAAATTAGTCAGGTCTCCGTAGAGCTGCGAGTCATCTCTGGACACGCCGTACCTCCTGTGGTTCTGGAAGTAGTTAGTCAAACCGTAATAAAAGAAAACAGGACCCTGTGATTCAGAAAAAAAATAAAACAACAAGGTTGAAAACCCAAGCAGAGCTTAACGTAATGGGCTGTGAGGAACTGTTTATGTGCAGAGCTCTGTTGCCACCTTAAACAGAGTGCTAATGTTGAAGTCCAGGCTGCACATGCAGTTCTTCGTATTGGTGATGGCGCACTTGTTGCAGTCGGAACTTGCTTCAGTCCCGGTGTAATCCATCTACACGAGAAAGAACACATTTTTAATTTCTTAACAGGTACAACATGTATCTTCTTTTTGTGTTACAGATCTGCGAGCATCACCAGAAACAAATCAGGTCACAAAGATATGCATTTATTTTTCTACAAACGGGTTTTAGTTTGATAAATCCCCCCCCTTCGGACTGGTCTACGTCATCCTCAGACTAATGTGTGCTTTTGAACGTCGCTGCCTTACCTCCAACACCTGAATGTCCCGTGAAGTGATAAAGAGGCCGACTCCGATGCCGATGAAAGCGAGGCCGATGAGGACAAACCCGGGGATTACAATGCCTGCGGACAGAATGGGCTGCCATGCTGGAAGCCTTTGCTGCGTGAAGGCGGTGTTGTCGGGCCGGTCTGGTGACTTTTTCTTTTCCTTCACCATCGCCTTGGTTCTGTTGGGTTTATCCCTTATTAGCTCAAAAGTCTGTTCTTGCTTACAGTTACCTTAATTTAAGTTTGTTAAATAAAAATCACTGCCAATGTAAAGTACATTAAACTCTTCTTTAAGCTCGGATGGATGATCTTAACTTTTCAATGTTTTCTTTCTTTGGATTTGTCTGCCTTACTTTACTTTGTATTTTATTAAAAAAAACATGCAGTTTCCGCCAGGTTAATCCAGTCTTCCCACAAAAGGTTTTATATTTGACACTAAAACTCAGGTTATTTACCACGGAACAAACACCTAGATCAGATATGAGCATAACACAGACCACAGAACTGACTTCTAATCAAATGTTGGGCTAGTTTAAAGAAAAAAAATCATTAGAAGTACGAATATATTTGGTTACTTACGCGCAGTTTTATCTAGAGGTGAGACAAAGGCGTAAACAAAGCACTGATATTCTTTCTTGGGCGGAAGGTACGACGTGAAAGCTCACCTTTACCTGTCTGCCCCACCTCTTCCTCTTCTTCCCTTGGAGTACCGCCACCCTCCTGGGCGATGACGTCACTTTCAGCGCGCCTCGGATCAGATTTACGTCGATTCAGAGTTAAATACAAACCCGAAACTCTTTACCCCGAACAGCTGCCTGACTACAAAACTATTTTAAAATGCTACACTGTAAACAAATTATATATGTTGTCTTTAAAAGGTGTTTGCGTATTTTTTTTTGTAGGTAGCTAGCTTATTTAACGGGGTGTTGCGTCGAAAAAAACACCCCGACGTAAAAAAGCATCCCAGTTGAGGGAAATGCTTTTAAAAACAGTTTTATTCACACACAAACAAAAAAAAAAACTGTAAAAGTAAAACATTACAAAAGGTTTCGTGCTTGTTAACACTTGTACGAGTATATTGCTCTACAGCTAATTAATTTTGACATTTAGGTTGTAGCTACAGGCAGCTTTTTATGTCAGATTGTTCCACTGAAATACAAAATACCAGGACAACCTCTCGCCTGAAAATAAATAAAATAAAACGTTGCCTGAAGCACAACGGAATAATTTCAAATAATTGTCTTTCTAAGTGTACTAGAAACTAAGAGTTAGTAGGTCGTGTGAAGTGAAAACTATAATATAGACACTCCTTATCAGTTAGAATCATGTATTAATGTTCTGTAATTCTATTGATTGTATTAACCTAAGGATGAGTATAACTCTGCACTAGCTGGCGAGGTCATGGGAGTTTATGGGAATGCCAGTACTAAGCACGGAAGATAATGCGGTCTGGGGGAGTCAGCTAAGCGGAAGCCGGAACCCCTCCGAAGGAGAACACCTGCAGAAGATGGAGAAAAACAAATCCATATATATATGAATGAATGAGGATGGGCCAGCTCTTTGCTTAGGTTAAAATGCTATGTCTTAGTGATTTAGCTCAGACATCTTCTGGTGTTCCTGCTGTGAGCTGGTAAGGACCGTCTCCCTTAGTACTAAGGCTAATAAATCTTTTAAACTGAAGATACTGCTTATGACCATTTTTGACTCCTGGTTTCTCTGTGCATTTTCCGGCCCGTCGTGAGGAGAGATTTTTTAAAGTTTGAGTTTCATTTAGGTAATATTTTGTCTCCTCAATAGTCGTTTTTGTTTTTGACTGAATTTATTGGTGTGAACAAGGCACCCAAAAAAATAACTAAAAATTGTGCCTCCTGTAACGGGTCTACATTTTTCGACTAAACACCGGTCGCGGAGTTCTGAGATTGACTGTTGTTTCAACCAATCATATCACGATATGATATTGCGTAACGTTTCCACTCACCAATCGCAGTGGAGTTCTTTGAGAGAAGCTTTGCAGCCTTGTCGTCTTTGTGTTGACATCTCCGGGGGGTTTGAGAGGTAAGATCGGTATTTTTCTGTGTTTTTTTCTATTTCTCTGTAACTATCTTATATGCAAGAAAATCTCTCCTTTATTTCGATGCGAGTCTGTTTTTATGGACCAGTTTTCTCTGCAAAACCGGCGCACCTGTTCCCGTGCTAGCCGTATCTCATTGTTAGCGTAAGCTAACGCAGCATGGTCTGCAATAATCAATTAAACCGAAAGCATTTAAACCAGATTAACATTTATGTCGGTAATTTAATGTGTTTCCTTGAAATTGCGAGACCGTGGACTTTCATTCTTATTTGGTATGTGGAGGTTAATTATAAGAACAAAGCTAATATTAATTTGCTGCTAGCTTAGTCATAGCTAGCATTGCCAAAAAGGTAATGAAATGACAGTCCGGGCTAGACTTTAATCAAACAATGGTGTACAAGCAGAACATTTATCAGTTTTCTGTTTCTGCTTTTTACAAGAACTCTCGTTTGGGTGTTTATTACTTGGCTAGCTTGTCAGTCGAAATTCACAATGTGCATAAAAGGCCAGTGACCGCAGTGAAGTTAGTTTCAATTTGGATATTCGATATTCGAGCTCCGCGGAGTTAGCGGCGTCCAGCTCACGGCTGCACCGGAACAGGAGCGCTAATGTCGGCCAGCCGTTCTCTGCCGGCCCCTTCTCTCACGCGCGGTGGTTCACTTAGGGACCGTCAATAAATTTTCCTTACCCCTCGCTCCTGAAAAACAAATAATATATTTTTTGTTGTTTCACCAACTGGTACAAAACCTTTGGTAAATCATGCTACGAAATTATATAAATGAGGCACAATATATTTTATCCCATTTGAACCCTTTTTATATTTTTTAGATGTTTTTATTGTCAAAATTGATCATTTTTCTACAATGGCTTCCAGGTCATGTGACCCACTGACTCAAAATCAGTCTGATATTGTTCTACTACTCTAAACAGATGTAGCACAGTCCATTTTGTATCATTTGAACCTTTTCTTGATTTTTTATATTTTTTTTGGTGAAAATTTATCATTATTCTACAATGGTTTCCAGGTCATGTGACCTACTGACTCAAAATCAGTCTGATATTGTTCTACTACTCTGGACAGATG
>NC_051439.1:10165233-10184581 GCF_001649575.2 Kryptolebias marmoratus
AAAAAAGGGTTCAAATGATACAAAATGGACTGTGCTACATCTGTTTAGAGTAGTAGAACAATATCAGACTGATTTTGAGTCAGTGGGTCACATGACCTGGAAGCCATTGTAGAAAAATGATCAATTTTCACCAAAAAAATATCTAAAAAATATAAAAAAGGGTTCAAATGGGATAAAATAGTTTGTGCCTCATTTATATAATTTCGTAGCATGATTTACCAAAGGTTTTGTACCAGTTGGTGAAACGACAAGAAATATATCAATATTTGTTTTTCAGGAGCGAAGGGTTAGGAAAATTTATTGACGGTCCCTAAGTGAACCACCGCGTGAGAGAGAAGGGGCCGGCAGAGAACGGCTGGCCGACATTAGCGCTCCTGTTTCGGGGCAGCCGTGAGCTGGACGCCGCTAACTCCGCGGAGCTCGAATATCGAATATCCAACTTGAAACTAACTTCACTGCGGTAGGCCAGTGTTTTTGCTCAGTTCGTGTTGTTTGTAACCATGATGTCTCTGGTTCTGTCTTCGTTTCTTAGTGTTTGAATGGATATAACCAGGTGTACGGAGAAATGGGTAAAATAAGACAAGGTTACTGTACCTTGGAGCCCTCATTTCATGAAACCATCACACTCATACTAAGTTAACATTGTTTCTATCAGTGATGTGATTTTAGCTGCATTATTCACAGTTTGATCATGTACGGTGGTTGTCAACTAAAGGTGCACTAATTGTTTTATGGTATGATTGTCCTGGCTGCCACCCTTTTCTGTCAGATCTGACAGACGTTTTTGTTTAAACCAAGTTTAGACTGTTCTATGTCCATTTTATGTGTTAATTGATGTTTATAAAAGCACAAGAAGCTGAACATTTAGTGCAGCAGATTAAAGAGGTTGTGGATATAACGCCTGTGTTTTATCAAGATTTTCTTTATCGTTCTTAAGAGTTATGACTCAAACTGAGGTTCAGCCTTATTTATTTTATGTGGTTAATTGTGATCAGATAATTGCATTAGGCCTGCATCCTTCCAGGTTTAAGATGGAAGTTAGATATAAATTTAATTTGTCTTGTTTTATGTTACAAACCATAATTTTTGTTCCACAACTTTTGTTTTTTGCTTACTACACTGTTCTATATGAAATGCATTTTGTTTGTTTCCAGCACTCACAAACCATACTATCATTTTACATTAATTATTTGTAATAGTTTTTAAATTAGTTTGACTTTTTTTAGACATTCAAATTCAGTCATTTCACTCAAATGTTTTTTTTTTTTTTTTTTATGTTGAATGGATAATCTTCCGTATTTGATTCCTGTTCACCATTTCCTTAGGAGAGGCCTCCAACATCCTCCATAATGCTCTCTAGCAAGAAATCAGATGCTGGCTCCTCCTCTTCCTCCTCTTCGTCTTCTGTTGGCGCAGCAGGAGGTGAAAGGGTGCTGAGTTCTGACGCCCAGACGGGTCCGTCAGCCTCGGCGTCGGGAGCTGCGGAGTCGAAGAAGAAGGACAGGTCGTCCCCTAGTGGGGAACCTGGAGGGGCTTCTTTTCCCCACCCGCCAGGTCCTGGAGGCATGGATCCGGACTCAGCTGAAGTCCGGAGAACAAGTCGGCGCAAGCGACCAAAAGTAAACATTTTAGGTTTCTAAAGTTTAAGGAGAGATGGATTTGGTTTCAAATAACTTGTGTTAAATTATTTTGTTTTTTGTTTTATTTTGCAGTGTGATGCTGGAGTTATCTTTTCAGGGAGTGCGACGAAACTAAAGCCCCGACCGACATGAGTCGTGGTTTTAATGGTGCTTTTATTGTGCCTACTGTTGCAGGTGGAGTACCGCGAGATGGACGAAAGCCTGGCAAACCTGTCGGAGGACGAGTATTACTCGGAGGAGGAGAGGAACGCCAAGGCGGAGAAAGAAAGGAAGCAGGTCATCCCTCCTCCAGCGCCGCCTCCTGAAGAAGAGAATGACAGTGAACCTGATGAGCCATCAGGTGAGTCTTAAACTCAAAAAAACCACGTTCAAAGCTAATTTTCTGCCAATTTAGTTTCTTGCCAACATGAAGCCTGTGACTTATATTTTACTTTGTAATTTCAGATCAAGATAAATACCTTTCATGTTAAGATAATGGAATAGAAATGTGCTTTTTATTCCCGACAGGTCTGGAAGGAGCTGCTTTCCAGAGCCGCCTTCCTCATGACAGAATGACATCCCAGGAGGCCGCCTGCTTCCCCGACATCATCAGTGGTCCTCAACAGACTCAGAAGGTCTTCCTATACATCAGGAACCGCACCGTATGTCACACTTTTTAATAATCCTTTTCATTTCTAAACGATAGCCACAGGATAGCTGTGTTTAAGCCTGTTTATCATTGCAATTCATGTTAATCTCGCCCAGATCCAACTGTGGCTGGACAACCCTAAAATCCAGCTGACGTTTGAAGCCACGGCGCAGCAGCTTGAAGCTCCGTACAACAGTGAGACTTCCAATTACACTTAAACCATCCACTGGTTGTTGTTTTTTTTTTCCTCAAACAGAACATAAGACGTAATGTACTCTTCTTCTCTTCGCAGGCGACGCCGTGTTGGTTCACAGGATACACAGCTACTTAGAAAGGCACGGCCTGATTAACTTCGGCATTTACAAAAGGGTCAAGCCGTTACCCAGTAAGTCTGCTTCAGTCACTGCACTGACGTTGTCTTTAAAAGAATAACAATAACAATAAAAAGCACGTCCCAGTCAAAAGTAACCTCCAGTCTGCTTGTTGTTGCAGCAAAGAAAACAGGGAAGGTTATCGTGATTGGAGGAGGTGTGTCGGGTTTGGCTGCAGCCAGGCAGCTGCAGAGCTTTGGGATGGATGTTACAGTCCTGGAGGCCAGGGTAGGTCATCAACACACTGTAACAAGCTGTTCGTGCCTCAGGTTGTTATTAAACAGCCAGGAGTAGAACTTGTTTCAGGATTGTAAAATAAACACTTTACTGACAGCATTGTGGGATATTTCTTTTATTTGTTTTAGCTCCTTGCTAGTTTTTTGCTCATTTTGACTTTAATTATTCATTCTTCACTTGATAGATGTCAGCATCATTCACTCTGTTTCAGAAAATGTCATTTCTCTGGTGTTTTTGTCTCCTTTTCCTGATGCCTGCAGGACCGCGTGGGGGGCAGAGTGGCCACGTTTAGGAAAGGAAACTATGTTGCAGACCTGGGAGCCATGGTGGTGACGGGACTGGGTGAGAATTCGGTCCCGATTTTATTTTATAATTACGTAGCAACAAATTCAGACTCATCGTTTTGTGTGATCTGCCTGTAGTTTCATTAACTGTCCTGTAGGGGGAGGTCACGCCTAATCTTGATGCGTTTCTGTCCTTCAGGAGGGAATCCCATGGCAGTGGTCAGTAAGCAGGTTAACATGGAGCTGGCCAAGATCAAACAGAAGTGTCCGCTGTATGAAGCTAACGGCCAGGCTGTGAGTTTAATATCAGAAACTGTTCATTCCCAACCGACTCCATCAATAACGTGGAAGTAGTCAGGGACAGATTTGTACGATTTTTTTCTCAAAATCAAAGACAGGTCAGTAAATGTCAGCAGGCTACGGGCAGCGTAGGCATGATTGTGATTTATTCTGTTGTTATTTGCTTGCTTTAATCACACTGACTCCTATAAAGGCGCTCATTTACCATTCCCAGCGCTGGGAGCAAAAACTGTTTTTTTTTTTTTTCACAGCAGAATGTTATTTAATACCCGATTCAATCAGAAACAGAAAGTAACCAGAGCTTATGATTTAATGATGTGTGGGCTGCTTTATTTTTTTCCTTTGCTTGGCATTTTTACGTCATGCGTTTGATTAAATTTCCTAAATTCCAGTTTAATTCAGTTTGGGTGGGTTTTTATTTGTTCACACACTTTTCTCGTCGTTGTGAATGGTTGAATTATTTGTTCCAGCGTTTAAAAAAAAAAAAAAAAAAAAAACGCTAGAAGAACATCTCGCGTTCCCTTTTAAAGGATAGCACGTGTCTGTAAATGATCTGATCTTACTTTAAATCATTTGAACTAAATTAGCATTTGATATACATGAAGCGCTCTGTCCCGTCAGATGTGTTTCCAGTGTTTATTTCTGGAGCCAGAGCCCCGTTTTGTTTACTTCCTTTTGCTAGTTGGTGTTTATTTTCGCACGAATGTTCACTTTTTTGCATCGAAGAGCTCAGCTTTTGTGCTCGTGCCTGTTTCTTTAAACGTCCTTGGACAGGAATTTGGGTTTTCCGTGAGCCACAAAAACCCAGCACGTCCTAACCTTTTCGGACTGCTTACGCTTGTGTGGCATAAAAACAAAAACAGCTTTACTTCCTGTCAGGACGGAGCAGCCCAGATACAAGTTCATGCTAAGCTATGAGTTGTTTTGTTTCTTATTTTGTCGTGTCCTGTAAGGGGATAGTTTGGGTTTCTTTTCAGCACAGCCGTCTGCATCATGTGTTACTGGTTTCCTCCTCTGGAGAGGGAAAAAAGGCGAATTAAATGTTTAACTTTAGTGCAAACCTGTTTGAGGTTAACGTTGTGTTTACTCAACATGTCTCTCTCTCTCTTCCCCCCCCCTCTTGTCTTTCCAATCGTTTCCATGTTCATCTTTTGGTGAACTGCTAAAGGGTGAACGGTGCACAAGCGTACGTATCTGTTTCTTTACATAATCTATCCCTTACTGAATTGTTTAAACATCTTAGCTCCGATTATTTGAATTTCACTTCATGTCACCGTTTCTTATCCATGTAGGAACCCTCACCTTTCACAGCAGCACAATTAAAGAGCATATTTAGCTTTTTTTATCCAAATGGAATAAAATTATTGCAACATTAAATGGTTTAATAACATTATTTTGAAGATTAAGTATCTCAAAGGTATCGCACAAAGTATTCTCTTCACGTGGAGATGAGCAGATTTCAGCAGAGACGAGATTTGCAGTAAAAAAAAAAGTGTTTGATCAGCACGACACGATTCATTTAGACGTGATAATAGAGGTGAGGCTGCAGCTCTGCACCGTCACAGACCGGCTCCTGAAACAAGCGTTGCTTGTAACACTTCGGCTGTGAAACTCATCTCTGCTAATAAAGTGTCTGTATTAACAAGTTCCACCAACCCGCATGTTCCTCCAGACATGAAGTCCTGCGAATATTAATGATCAGAAGCAGATTTTTCCGCAAATAGTTCCTAAAATATAGTTCACTTAGATTTCTGTCCGATTTCCGTTTGTTTTTAGTTGTAATTGGGGTTGCAAATTTCTGGAAACTTTCCAGAATTTTTCCGTGGGAGGTTCAGCTGGGGAAAGTTGGACATATCCCAAACTTGAAATCTTGTCTCAAATGATCCCAAACGCCAACAAGTCCTTCACTAATTCAGCATTTCATCTTTTTTTTCTGTTCAGGTATTCCTATTTGAACATTTTATATGGAACCCTACATCAGTTCAAATAAATCTGTCTAGTGGTGGTGAATAGAAACAACAATAATGTGTAATTTGTGATTTAAAGGCCTGTTTGTTCAGACAACACTTTACTTTATGTCGTCCTCTGGCTCAGATATGTAGCTCCAAGGTTCAAAAATGTCCTCAATATGTTCAGTTCCAGCTTTATTCTCATGGAAAGTTTCCAACTTTGAAAAAACCCAGAACTTTGCAATCCTATTTATAACACTTCAAATCCATACAAATTCTACATTCGGTTATATTTGGGTTTATAATGCTTTTCCTCCTCTGATTCATGCCATATCGTCCTTTATATGCGTATGTCCAGGTGCCTAAGGAGAAAGATGAGATGGTGGAGCAAGAGTTCAACCGACTGCTGGAGGCCACCTCGTACCTCAGCCACCAGCTGGACTTCAACTTTCTCAACAACAAACCGGTTTCTCTGGGCCAGGCCCTGGAGGTGGTCATTCAGTAAGTCCCGGGAACGCCGTGTGGAGGCAGGAATGCATACGGATACAAAAAACCCCAACAAATTAAGCCTCTGATCGTGCGTGTGTGTGTGTGCAGGCTGCAGGAGAAACATGTCAAAGATGAGCAGATTGAACACTGGAAGAAGATCGTAAAGACTCAGGAAGAACTCCGGGATCTTCTCAACAAGGTGACGGCCCGACTTCGGCTGGCTGCGGCCTCGAGTGAGCATCGCGCTGACGTCGGCGTTCCGTTTTTACTTTACCCCTCGCCTTTCAGATGGTGTCCACCAGGGAGCGCGTGAAGGAGCTCCATCAGCAGTTTAAAGAAGCGAGCGAAGTCAAGCCGCCCAGAGACATCACCGCAGAGTTCCTGGTGAAGAGCAAGCACCGCGACCTCACCGCACTCTTCAAAGTGAGCCCCCCCCCCTAAATAATGTATTTATGGCACTTTAATCACATCCCAAAAAATTCCCGAACACAGACAAAAAATCAGGCCTCCAAATCCTCCAATCAAGTTTAAAAGCTACCAGTGTGAAGCTGTGTTTATAATATCTGTTTTCATTAGCTGTAGTTTAAACTAAGACTTCCTGTAGGTGATTAGTAGATTTATTCACAGATCCGGAGGCTGGTAACCACGATGTGCAGGAAACTTTGATCTGAAGGGCGACTTTTGTCAAGCAGGTAGTTTATGACCCGAGCTGCAAATTAAAGGGAATCTTTTATGAACTACCTGATCGGGGGCATACGCCTGAGAGGCTTTTAAGGCCGAGCTGTCTAAGCAGAGCAGACACACTGTGTTTAAGTGGTTTAATGTCTCCGCTCGAATGTATTATTAGCGAGCGCCGGTGTTTTTTATTTTTGGCGCGGATAAGTCGTCGCCGCGCCGCGTGCGTTTTTCGGACGGATGTTTCAGTCGGCTCAAACACAGCTGGTATCTGCCTGCGATCCGCGCGCTGTCTGAGGAAAACCACTTCAAGGCTTCGGCTCGCACTCGGCTGCTTTTTATGTCCGCAGATGTGCGTGCACCTCCCGAGCCCGTGTTTCCATATGGCCGGATCTTAAAACCCGTAAACAGATGGTTGTTTCACTTTGTATATTTTAGTTTGGATATTTTATGCATTTCTTGCCACTGTTTAGTATTTTCCTCAGCGAGGGAAGCTGTCCTCATTTCTTCTGCTGTGGTGAACCGATGACCGGGTTTAGTCTGCTCCGTCTGTTGAAGCTGCTCGTCCTTTCCGGCTGTATGCAATCCCCCCCCCCGCTTATTCTTCCCGTTTCCTCACGCAGGAGTACGACGAGTTGGCGGAGATGCAGGTGAAGCTTGAGGAGAAGCTGCAGGAGCTGGAGGCCAATCCTCCGAGGTAAAACGCACCTTTATAACGTTTTATCATCACAAACCTGCAGCTCAGTTCTTACCTATATCCTGTGTGGGTGAAATGATGTAAAGAAACAGCTTTTCTGTCTTTTAAACGTAATATATGACCTTGATCCCATGTGGAAGGAGTAAAAACTGTTTGCTTAGCAACAAATGTTTTACCCTGTTGTGCCCTGCAGTAATATACTTTTAGTTTAAGTTCCTGCCGCGTGATGAGCAAACTGCTGTTAGATGAATAAGCGGAGCGGCGTTTTGAGTTGTGCTAACTTGTGTGACTTTAACAGCTGCCAGCGCCTCTCACGTGTTCCCTGCTTTTCCACAGTGATGTTTACCTTTCATCCAGGGATCGGCAGATTCTAGACTGGCACTTTGCCAACTTAGAGTTTGCCAACGCTACGCCCCTCTCCACCCTGTCTCTAAAGCACTGGGATCAGGTACGAACACGTCCTCGGGTTTGAACTGTAATGACTGAGCAGCGTGAGGCTGAGTCAGGACTGCTAAGACTTTAGAGGATATTCCAGCGGCGTGCAGATGTGAAACGAGTTTTGAGTGTGCTGCTGGGGTTGATTGTCTCCGTAGGATGACGACTTTGAGTTCACCGGCAGCCACCTGACAGTACGGAACGGCTACTCGTGCGTCCCTGTGGCTCTCGCCGAGGGTCTGGACATCAAACTGAACACGGCGGTGCGACAGGTCCGATACACGGCGTCCGGTACGTTTGTATGGTTTTGGAAAAAAACAACAACAAAAAAAGATTAAACAAATGTGCCGTGGTCATTTCAAAGCTTTATTATACGTTCTCCCTCCCAGGCTGTGAGGTGATAGCCGTGAACACTCGCTCCACGACCCAGACCTTTATTTACAAGTGCGACGCTGTGCTCTGCACGCTGCCCCTCGGGGTGCTGAAGCAGCAGCCCCCCGCCGTCCAGTTCGTCCCCCCGCTGCCCGAGTGGAAGACATCAGCCATACAGAGGATGGGCTTCGGTAATCTCAACAAGGTAGGATGTACACACACACACACACACACACACGGGCTGTGTTTCATCAGCATCTGTTAGAGTAAGCTCCTTATTTTGGATTTTTTTAACCTGTTCAAAGCACCGAACTGCGCTGAACCAGAAGATGTTTGTCGTCGATTGAGCAGTCAGAATTTTAGCTGAAAGGTAAAAAGGTTTAAAGTTAGGTTGATGTTCTGCTGCAGTGTCATTGTGCTGCAAGCCTGACCTTCACACATTAACCACCTCGAGTTCATTATGTCCTCCTGAGGCTTTTCTGTTTACTGCCAGTGATCTAAATCCTGTTCGATTAAACAAATACGTTTCCTTTTGTGCCCTATTGTTCCCTTTTATCCATTTAATCCCCGTGTTAACATAAAATCCTCCTCAGCCTCAGAACAGATAATTTGTCGCTCTGCGTTTAGGCAGGTGGAGTTGGAGCCGATGAGAATATAGTCGCCGCTTTTTAATTTTTAAAATTTTTTTTGCTGCGTCACTCCTGACCCAGCAGCTCCGTGTTGCTCAGCATCATCTGCAGCAGGACAGCTGATCTGACGCTGCCGCAGCACAGAGGAGAATGCTGCATTATTATGCAACCCGAGCTGCTTCTGTCTGCGCAGCAGAGGGAGCTGCACCGTTCTCCTCCCAACTCAGAAATGTGTGACCAAGAGATTATCCTCAGTCTTCTTGGACTGGAGCGTTTTGATTGATTGGCTTTCTTTCTATTTATTTGTTTATTTTGAATTGCGTTCTCCTTCACTTGCAGGTGGTGTTGTGTTTTGATCGCGTGTTCTGGGATCCCAGCGTGAACCTGTTTGGTCACGTCGGCTCCACCACCGCAAGCCGGGGGGAGCTCTTCCTCTTCTGGAACCTTTATAAAGGTGACAAGATCGCACAACGATGTCACACAAAGTCAACGTTTATTTTAACAATAAGGAAACTTTGGAAGCAAAGGCTGTAAAAAGAAGAGGTACAAATAAGAAACAGCTGTCGGACTGACACAGTTGCAGCCTCAGCACCATCGGTATTTACGTGGTCTGTCTACAACCCCACAAATGCTGCTTAAAGCTCTATCATGCAAAGAAGGTGCCAGATGTGAACACCGTCCAGACACACTGCTGTCTTCTCTGAGCCAAAGCTTCTTTAAAATGGACTGAGGCAAAGGGGAAATTTGTTCTGTGGTCAGACGGGTCAAAATGTGAAATTCTTATTGGAAACCAGTTACCGCATCCCAGTCTGCCTCTCTGATGGTATGGAGGTGCATTAGTACCTCTGGCATGGGCAGCTTCCACATCTGGAAAGGTATTTATAGGTATTTTATCCAGCAAGAAAATGGAAAACGGAAATGAAAATGAAAGCACCTTTCTTTAAGATGTTGCTGCCATCAAATTCAAAATTCCTTCTAAACAAATACAATTTCTTAGTTTAAACCTTTGCTATGTTTACTGTGCTCCATTGTGAATAAAATACGGGTTTATGAGATCGACATAAACATTTTTGGAATTTGGGTTGGACAAAAACACATGTAGAACATTTCCATGAAGAAAAAACAAACTTAAGTGCTGTTCTCCTTTCAGCCCCGATCCTGCTCGCTCTGATGGCTGGCGAGGCCGCGGGCATCATGGAGAACATCAGCGACGACGTCATCGTGGGACGCTGCCTCGCAATACTGAAAGGCATCTTCGGAAGCAGCGCCGTACCCCAGGTATGTTCGCTCGCGAGCGCTCTGGCACCCGTTCGGTCAGTAATTCCGTATTATGTAGCGATAAATTGCCACCGGCCTCATCTTCGACACAGTCCTCTAATCTGGTCGAGCTTCCCCTGTTATTTTATTGCATCACAAGTGGAATTCATTCCTGCAAACCAGCACACAGCAACCATATAGAAACACACTCACAAGTGGAATCGCATCCAAACCACCCGTCATTAGAAGTCATTTGCTTTTGGTTTTCAAACCAACCTGGCCGGCGTCGGAGCCGCTCGCCGCTCCAGATGTTCGCGAGTCCTCTGAATGTCGTCATGGAAACAACCTAAAATACACGTGGTGTTGTCTGTCGCCACGGCAGCCGAAGGAGACCGTGGTCACTCGCTGGCGGGCCGACCCCTGGGCGAGGGGCTCCTACTCGTACGTGGCAGCAGGTTCCTCGGGGAACGACTACGACCTGATGGCGCAGCCCATCACGCCCGGCCCGGCCATCCCCGGAGCGTCGCAGGTGAGCGCACAAACGGGGGGCGAGTTTGACTCTGAGTGTGTGTGTGTGTGTGAGAACGTGAGGGCAGAGATGGTATCCCAGCTTCGCCACAATACTTAACCAAACCAAAGTGGGTCAGTTTAATGCCAACTACAGATGTTTTTCAGCTGTTTGGATGCTGGCGTGTAGATTACAGTGGACAAGTAATATTTCTGTGTGGACTGAAGGCTTCTGACACCACTGATGTTCCCCCTGTTTTTTTCCCCCTTGCACTTAATCCGTATTATAAAATGGAAGTGTTTGACGGTTTATATTTATTTTTGCAGCCCGTTCCTCGTCTGTTCTTCGCCGGCGAGCACACCATCAGAAACTACCCGGCGACAGTCCACGGCGCCCTGCTCAGCGGGCTCCGGGAGGCCGGGCGCATCGCCGACCAGTTCCTGGGGGCCATGTACACCCTGCCGAGACAAGCCACGCCCACGGCCACCAGCAACCCTCAGCAAGCTCAGCCCGCCGCCGCCGTCGTCTGAAACGCCCTTCCCGACGTCTGTCGCAGTTCACGGAAAAAAACGAAAAGGGTTCACATCTGGATGTGGAAGCACTCTGTACTTTTGCGTACAGACTGGAACATGAGCTGCCACAAAGATTTGGGCTCCCGCCAAACATTAAAGAAACCCGTTTTATTTCACAGTAATGCGAATTAAATTTGATAAAAGTCTGTTTGTTTTCCCACTTACAAACAAAGCACGGGATTAAATTCAGTAAACGAAGCGACCTGAAGCCTTTAACCTTGAGTGGAAGTTCCCATCAGAGCCAAATATCTGTTCATGTGCCCCTTTTTGTCCGGAGCTTCAGGATCGGCTGCAGACGTTCTTGTCAAGTGAAACAGAACCTAAAACTGTATTTTATCTGCAGCAGATGACCAAGTCGCGAGCACGCTCACTCTACAGAAACACTCACCTTTCGAAGTAACGTCACACTAGAGCTCCGCTTGGTTCCCTTCAAACTCCCCCCCCGTACTGTAGCCTCTAAGGTTGAACGTGATTTAGGCGGCGTAGTGTAGTATGGACGTTTGTAATTAAAGAGAAAAACGATATTGTTAAGATTCTTTTTTTGTTTTTGTTGCTATTTTAGTTGTTACGTCTTTGTTTTTTTATTAAAATATTTGTTAATAAAAGGAGAAACTAACATTTTGCAATCTTTTCTTGGACATTTTAGGTGTTTTGTGAATATATGTGCGCTCTGAACTGCACCACAAACTGGGGGGGGAAAAAAGAAAAACTATTACATAAACATGTTTTGTAGTGGAAGAACTTGTGCTTTGGCCCCTCGGTGACCCCCCCCCTCCCCCCCCGGCCACTGCTCGGAGGCTGTGGTTTGAAGTGAGAGGCAGAGATGAGGGTCTCTGGCAGCATCTCTGCGTGGTGGGGGATCTGACGAACGTGGATGAAGTTGGTTAACCATGAAGCTTTAAGGTTCTGGGAGCGCCCGCGGGCCTCGTTTCTGGGACCAAAGCAGACGTTTGAGCCTACGAGTTGTCTGAGCCAGGGTTTTTAGGCTGCAGCTCCTGCATGTTTTCATCTCATCTCGCTAACTGATGCGTTAGGTGGTCCTCTTGATCCGGGCTGGATCAGCCTTTTTCGATTGGACCTCCAAAGCCTCAGTTTTGAAGCCGCGCGGTGACGTTTCCTCGCCTGGAAACGGTCCGAGGCCTCCTCGTGCTCGAGGTCGCAGCTCTTGATTCGGGTCGGACGCCGAGGATCAGGAGCCTGAAGCTCCAAACCGGGTCGTCGCAGCTGGAGGAAGGCGGACGCTCCGACTCATCCGTGTCAAACTCACATCAGTCTTAAATGTCTTTGGAACAACTGATGACAATAACTTCACTATTATGATAATCAGCATTTAATTCTAGTTCTATTTCTTTTAATTGATTGATATTCAGCATCAGTATTTAATTTCTTTGGATCTATTTTCAGACACTATCTGCTCCTGATCAATCTATTTGCAATGTTTATACTGTAATATAATTTGTTTACATAAATGATATTTGTTGCCTACTAAACCACATCCTCAGAAATGCGACAGAGAAGGGAATGACCTTTTGGTTATCTGTGGAAGCCATCTTAAATCCGGTTGATTCCAAAAGTTAATACGTTGTAGATGTGCATCCAGGGATTATTTTCATTAAAATCAGTGTTTCAGGAGATATTCTGAACCACTGACAAATGAAAACACAAAGGCAGTTACATGTGACGTACGTGAAACACATTTTTGCACATTTCCCCATGGAATTTCTGAACAAAAACACATTTCCTTGTGGGATTTTGAGACATTTTCTATCCCGTCCCTGTGATAATGTTAAAAAATTGGTCAATTCATGTGGATTTTCTGTAAGGGTAAAGACAAAATCATTAAAAAGTCATGTTCCTTTTTGATTTTTTGCATTACAAAATGTATAAAAAGTAAAAAAAAAAGAACTAATTTCAAGTAAAAACCTTCCATTTTCTTTTCCCCCCACTTCTCCACTCAGATGTTATAACCTTACAGATGCTTGTATTGGACTTTTATTTTTTACTAAGGTGTAACTTCTGAACACAGAGGTTGATTTGGAACGAGCAGGTCTGTGTGTTTGAGCCGGACGATCTGAACACTTTCAGAGCCTCTGTAGAAAACCCCAGGCAGCTGAAGTGAACAAGCTGAGGCTTGTACTCGACAGACTGAACGAAACAGCTTGCCCCGAGTAACAAAAGGCCTAACGAGGCTAAATGAGGGTTCTCGCAGAACAAGACAAACTCATGGACTCAGGAGCTGGTTCATCAGCAGGATCATTTTTAAATGTTTGGAGGAAAAGCAACGCAGCCTTTCCCAAACCGAGGTGTAGCCGTTTAACAGAGAGACGCATGCTGACTTTGCATTCCACAGCAGCTTGTGGTTTCTTTCTCTCCCCCCTCCCTCCTCCTCCTCCTTGAACAAGACCAATTTGCCTCATTTGTCCGCTTGCTTATTTTGCATCTTGTCAGCTGTTGTTCTCTCCCCAAACTTGACTCACATAAACCCTCAGAAGTTGCTGAATTCGGGATGTGCAGCGCACCGCCGTCTTTGGCACAACACGTGTTACAAACAGGTCGAGTGTTTTTTTTTCTTTTCATTTTTTATTGGAATATATATGGTCTGCTGTACAGTTTGTTTTAAGAGGCCTACATGCAGAGTGCGCCAGCCACAGTAAGGTTAAAACATGCACATTGTAGTAAGCCTAACATTTCAGACAAAGAGAAAAAAAAAAAAGAAAAGTCTTAGTCCACCTGGCTTTACTGACACACTGAGGCTTCCCTCAATCATACAGGGAAAATAGATGACAGGGAGAGAGATTAGATCCAGCCAAAAATATCGTCTTCTCATTTAGATTATTTGTGTTTTACATATATACATGTGTGTGTTTGTGTGTGTGTGTGTGGAGGGGGCTGCATGCGTCTTTCTTTGGCAAACATACAAAACAAACCCTGAATTTATGAGAGCAGCAACAAGGCTGGAGAGAATAAACCCCCCCCCCCACGGTTCAAAAAAAAAGGGACGCCATGTGGGGAATCAATCAGCTCATCTCTGATAAAATCCATGGTGTCGTCACGTCCAGGCCGTGAGAAATGTCTCATGTTAGACTAAAAAAAAAAAAGACACAAGAAGAACTCTCCAGGAGTGTAACAGCAATGAGAAAGATACATTACCCCGCAAAGAAACAAACGAAAAAAAAAAAAAAAAAAAGCAATATAAGAATCTTAAAATCAAGGCGGACAAATATTTAATACATTTCAATAATAAAGGCCCACTTTACAAAATTACAAGATTTTACTTAAATAAAATCTATCTGATATAGAATCCAAAATAAGACATCTTTTGTTCAACAAAGAAATAAAAACATACTTGAGCAAGAAAAAAACAAAAACAAAAAAAAACCCTCGACGTGAATATCTCCCCTTTATTTCAGCATCTTAGAGACGAGATACGAACCCGTCTCTGAGTGTAAACTGGAAATACTGTGGAATGATTTTGGCACGATGTTAGAAGGCAGAAACATGGACTCAACAAGGCGCCGCGACGGAAAACCTCCGTTGTGGTTTTTAATACCGATCTAAAAACGCTCAAATTCAGCAGGTGGGGAAAAAGAAAAGGACGACTTCTTTTTAACAGCATAAGCTAAAGGGGGCGTTAGTCGTGTGAGGTCCTACAGTTAAGTGCTGGTTAAGTGCAGATTATAGCCGATACCACCGGATGACACTGTGACCTTTCAGGGCGAGCACCTGTTCGCGGAACCAGGGCCTTTTCTGCCTCGCCTCCGATCTGCAGTTCATTCCCGTCCGCTGCAGAAAAAGGAGGGAAACGATGTCTCGTAAATGACGTTTCTTTCCCCTGGTACAGCCAGCTTGTTCTGACGTCTGCGCAGAAAACAAGCCGTCTCTTCGGCCCGTTGGTGCAGGAGCCGTTTAGCGTACGCGTGGGCCTTGTGAGGAAAAGAGAAAAAAAAAAAAGGCACTGGGCGCAGCAGAGGATGGAGTTCCAACTTTGCCCTTTAAAAGAGCCCTGTCAGCTTTGAACCCCTGGATCCAGGAGGGAATTCCTCCCCTGGAGCCATAAAAACTGCAGTTTCCGACAGGTGGACTCTTCCTGAGACCCACCCCTCCACTCCAACTCTGTTCACGGAGGAAACAATTTAAGGAGGTAGAGGAATGAAAGGAGCGGAACAAAAGGGTTTTAGGATGGAGATCCTGGTGGTAAGCATGGGTTACACTCCACTGAAGACCTAGCTGCATGGTAAAGTGTCAGATTTGACGGAGGGAAGCAGGTGATATGGAAGCCTTTTTGAGGTGCGGTGAGGTTTGCTTCATTCAGCCCCTGAGTGACATCAGCGTTAAGGAAAACTGGCCTCCGGCGTCGTGTCGAGTACGCGTTCATCACTTGTCATTTCCCTCTCTGCTGCTTTTAGAAGCCCTGAGTCAAGCTGTCCAGGACAGGATTAGACGCAGCCCTGACCCCTGAACTTTCAGCTGCCCGTCAAGGTCTGGTGACAGGCCTCTGGTCCAACGTAACGCGCTTTTTGTCTGAGGCCCGGCGCTCGGGAGAAATCGAGGGGCTCGGAAAAGAACTAAAAGCAACGTTGGAATTGGTTTAAAGGGAGAAGAGATTGGACGAGAGACGGCATTTCCTCTTGGTACACAAAAAGGCGTAGCATTACAGACAATAAGAGAGAGCCTGGACGAAGCGGGAGCTCTTATTAGTACGTCTGGTCTGCTTTTGCTCCATCATGAAGCCAGCAGCGGCCGCGAAGAGGCCACGTCCTCCCTGCACTCTGTGACCGACGGCCCGGTCCAAATCCACAAGGCAGGGTTATTTTTAAAAGTTGTGTTTGAAAAAAAAAAAAAAAAAAATCATCTCAGTGAGCTTTGTTTTGAAATCCTCGTAGAAGCTGTTCCCTTGTAACAAAAAATGATTCTTTTCTTTTCTTTTTTTTTTTTTTTTTTACAATGTCCCACACAACAATGCGCCAAATGAGAAAAGCAGAACAAACTAAAAACCAAACCTCATAAATGGGTATTGGATATCAGTTGTTGGTGCAAGTCTGCTGAGATGATCTGCTTCTCCTTTTGCACTAAAGGCACAAATGAACAAGTCGCAGCAAAGGGTTGAGATCTCCAACAAACATGAGCAGAAATGGGCCTTTAGCTTTAGCACGTCGGCCGTCACGGTTACAGACATTTGACTGAGGAAAATCTCCTGCTAGCACGAACAGTAAAGTGACAAAACAGCGACAGGCAGAGCCCCTGAACATACGTGGAAGCTGAAATATTTAAAAAAAGGGTCCATGGCGGCTGGTAGAAAGCAGGCGAACCAATGAGCCGTTCAGAACCCGGCACAAAGTTCTTCTTTTGTTTCGCGAATCCAAAAATGCAGCTTCGCTCAATGAGTTCATCAAGCGTTGGGTCATTCTTAGATGCATTTCTTAGAAACATTCATTTATTCTTTTTTTTCCCCACTCTGGGGTAAAAATTTTGTACACGTCCTGGTGTTTTGTCGTCACATTTAGGTCGCCGTTAAAATTCAAGGGAGAAAGTCTGAAAGCTGTCGGCAAGGTTCCTGTCACAGACACGCATCGTGTCCCTTAAATAAAACGCCGTTTATTACTGGCCTGTGGCTAAATCTGTTCTGTCACACTGCTCATCTGTTCAGAAAGTCAGACTCATCTAAAGAAAAAAAAAATGGGGGCGATTGGCACGGCGAACCCAGACCCTCTCAGGCTGGACTTTCTGCTTTCAGTTCTAACCCTGCCGATTGTTTCTTTCACGACACAGCATGTATGGTAGCAGTGAGGAGAGGGGGGGAAATAATAATTAAAAAAAAAAACTGCTAAAGTCCAGTAATACACAAACTATTTCACTATGGCTCTTTCAGAATACGTGAATGAAGACACAGCTGTCAGAAAGTTGTCTCATGGTTTGAGGTTGAAGAACAACCTCCTCCCGCTCCTTCCTACATGTGCGTTGCATTTTATTGCGTTTACCCCCCCACCCCACTTGATATGACCGAGAAGACAAAGGAAAGGACGATGCAGAACAGGAAGCGAGTTACGTTGACTCAAATTAACTAAACAAATAAAAAAGGTCCCAGTTAGTCAGAGAGGATGTGTGTGCTCCTAAGATGTAGACTTTTTTTGTATGTATATTTTTCTTTTAAATGGAGTGTGTTGCTGAGTCACAACCCTTCAAGTGCTTTTCTTTTATTAGTTAGAAACATGCAAACGTTGGCTCGACATGTCGGAGCCTTAATTAAATCCACTTCTGAGGTCGCCGCATGCCGGGAAGAAGCGGCACCACGCCGTTCAAAATCAGCACACAGCGTCCGCTTGTTGTTTGTGTGCGTCTTCAGGATTTGTGTTTGTGAACAGAGAGCTGTGAATCATCTTTTAAACTATTAAAACAAATGGTTACAAAAAAAAAAAAAAAGAGGTAATTCGCTTCCTGTTTTTGGTCACATTTAAAGTAAAGATGTGTTTGGTTCTACATGTTAATCCAGGCCTGGTGAAAAAAAAAAAAACAGATGAGTTACAGAAACTGTTCTAATGCTGACTGAAGACGAAGTGATGAAGAAAAGGTGAAGACTCTGAGGAAAACGCTCCAAATACACCCCCCACGGAGGTTATCGTGATGTTTCTCTGGAAAACAACAAAAAAAATAAAACTAAACCAACATTCTAACCCCTCGTGAGTCGTCCTTTCACAAACTCTTTAAACCTCTCTGGCATGCAGGCAAACCCTCAGCCCTCCCCAGCATGCCAGCCTCTCCCTTGTCAGGTTTCGGGGGCTACATTATGATACGTCCAACGCGAAGCAGAAGAGGAAACGTGGGCTGGTGGGGTGACCTCCGACGCCGCAGAGGGTCACATTCGGAGGGAAGGAGGAGGTGGTCGAGTCTGCGGTTTGTTGTCCTTTGTGGTTCCGACTCCGATTCGCTTTCCTTTATTTTGTCGGAGAACGCTTCAGATGGTGGTTTTCAGCTGATGGGAGACTGGTGTTTGGCCCTGCTTTGTGCTGCTGTTGAGAAACCAAAACAAAACCAGTTCTTACTTATTACAAAAATAATCATATCGATTCATCTTCTTTAGGAACAGACTCGATAATTGCCTCGTGTTCGCTAGAAGGAGCAAGGTAATTTGCTGCTAATTATGGGGAAAATAACCAGAGTGTGCTGTTTCCAGTAATAATCTTAGGAAATAAGTTCCAGAAAAATAGCGGAGATTCTTGTAGTTAGCATACAGCATGCGAGGTGATTTCTTTTTTCCTGGTCTTTAAGTAATAATATCTGTTCCTTTAATTAATTAGCTTTAAGAAGCTAAAAAAGAAGGCTGTTTCCTTCTACCTGTTTCTGGTTTTACTGCAGCTCGGCTAATGATGCTCAGTCTGACGGTGGCTCCACGCTCTGCTTCCCGCGCCGCTACGCCCCTCGGCTCTGGTTCCCGACCCTTGACCCCGACCGGACCATGGGTCCCCTCCTCTGGACGGGGCTCCCGCTGCCTTGGTCAGCCGGTCGTAAGAGCTGCCCGGGTGCTGTGGTTCGCTGCCGGGAGGCTGCCGTCTCCAAGAGGCCGGGCTGAGGCTCGGGTTAGGACTGGGGTGGAGGTTATCTTTAGCCTGGACAAACCGAGATTAGATTAGGAATTGGATGAAAACGCCACGAACCGTCTGTGAACAATTAATCTCTTACAGCTCTTCGGATGACCTCAGATTGGAGGAACAGAGCTGAACTGGTACCAAACTGATGAGCAGAGCCAAAACCAAAGAGGACTGTTGACATCTTAGAACTATTCCAGTCTCCAGCTTTTCATTGTGTTTCATCCAAAGCACCATTTATAAACATTTACATCCCTGGCAGTTGATAGTCCTGCTGGAAGTGCTACAGCTAGCTGCTCCTGCCAGAATAAAAGCTTGCAAATGACCACTAAATTGTATGTAAATCACCACACGATGCAAAGTGATGTAAGTGTTAGCTTTTCGCTATTAAGCTCGTCAGTCCAGTCAGTTCTCCAAACTGAGGTCATTAATTAAAGCACTCAGATGATTTTAGCCGTTTTCATGTTTCGCAGCCGTGTGCCGATTGTTCTTTTATTAGGACAGCTCGGAGCCCCGTTAGGATCCTTCTGTTTAATGTGGGTGTTAAATACACGCTGTTTGCGTTCACTGATGTGCGACAGAGAAAGACCGTGGACGCCTGCCAGAAGAAAAATTCCCCGACCAGAAACTCCAAACATACCCCAAGCTGAGAGATTTATAATTTGGCCGGGCCGACCGAGAACTGAAGCCCGAGTTACTAGTCTGTGGTGGCTGCATCGGCA